>NW_026712376.1:0-211483 GCF_030504385.1 Musca domestica | reverse complement strand
CCAGTTCCTCTGACCCCAAACAGATACCTAGGGTTGGAGGGCGAGTCAAGATTACATCGTATACTAACTGTGGAACAGATATTTTCATGATTAGGATTTTATGTAAATCAAAAAATGGGCGTAAAACTGGGCGTGGTCACTTTTTCTTTGCATAAAAACATAACTCGGGGAAGAATAACACTTAGAAAAAAATTTGCCAAATCGTTCCAGGCGTTCTCAACTGATTCAATTACCAACGAAAAACCATTTTTATCTATCTTCTTTCTTCTATATCTATAAAAGAGGAAAACGTTTGTTTGTTTGTTTGTTTGTTTGTTTGTTTGTTTGTTTGTTTGTAATTTATGGACTCGAAAACCGCTGAATAGATTTTCCTGAAAATTTCCATATATACTGCAACATCGCCTGAAAGTAACATAGGCTATATACATTTTGAATTTCCACTTGGAACTGGAGATATAGCATCAGAATCGGAGGTACCTCCCAAAAATTTAGATTTTATATGCACATATCTATTGATTGGTTGAAGATACAGTCTCCAAATTTGGAATACGTAACGGAATTTGGAACAAAAATAAGTTTGCCAGATTTAGATATAGCTCCCATATATATTTCGACCGATTTCGTTCATTTGATGCCTCAAACACAATTTGAATGTTCGATTCCAATGAAATTTGGAATGTGTGACGGGATTTAATCCGAAAATAAATTTGTCAAATTATATTGAAATCGGTTCAGATTTGGATATAGCTCCCAAATATATTTTCGACCGATTTCAAGCATTTGATGCACCAAACACGCTATGTATCCCCAATTTCAATGAAAGTTGAAACGTGTGATAGATTTTATCTAAAAAATTGATTTTCCAAATTATATTGAAATCGGTTCAGATTTGGATATAGCTCCCATATACAGTTTCGGCCGATTTCATGTATTTGGTAGACCAAACAGGATATGTATTTCCAATTGTAATGAAATTTAAAATAAGTAACGGAATTGGGAGCCAAAATGAATTTGCCAAATTATATTAAAATCGGTTCAGATTTGGATATAGCTCTCATATATATTTTCGACCGATTTCATGTATTTTGTGCACTATAAACGATATGTATGTTCGATTCCAAAGAAATTTGGAATATGTAACGGGATTTTGATTAGAAAATAAATTAGTCAAATTATATTAAATCGGTACAGATTTGGAGATAGCTCCCATATATATTTTCCGCCGATTTCACATATTTGATGCACAAAACACGATACGTATTTTCGATTCCAACGAAATTCGTCATGAGTGGCTAAATTTACAAAATAAATTTGACAAATTATATTCAAATACGCTCAGATTTGATTATAGCTCCCATATATATACACAGCCGATTTCACATATTTGATGCACCCAAATTGAGAGAGACAAAATCTGGCACCAGAAAAAATTGCCGAATTATATTGAAATCAGTTGAGGTTTGGATAAAGCTAACATATATATTTCGGCCGATTTCATATATGTTATGCACCAAACATGATATATTTGACCGATACCAATGAAATTCAGAATGTGTGGCGGAATTTGGTTACAATAATAAATGTGACAAATTAAATGGAAATTAGTTAAGATTTGGATATAGCTCCCATATATGTTATCGGCCGATTTCACATATTTGACGCACAAATTTCAATGAAATATGAAAGGTGTGGCGGAGTTTGGTGTAAAAGTATTTTTATACCCTACAACACTATGTGTTGGGGGTATTATAAGTTTGATTGGGCCAGAATTAATGTAACATCTCGAAATATTGGTTTCCCATATAGGAAAGTATATATGGATCTTCCTAGCTCGCCGAGCTGAGTCGATCTAGCTATGTATGTCCGTCCGTCCGTCTGTCCGTCTGTCCATGTTAATTTGTAATCACTCTACATGTCGCAATTATGGCCCGATCTTCACGAAATTTAAAATGTAGGTGGGGTTAATGTCAGAATAGAACCCTATTTCTTTTGGAGATGATCGCCAAATGTTTAGGGGTTGAAACGGACCAAATACTGAAAAAAATTCGGATTTTGCAGTAGCTATAATTAATTATAGACCAATCGAATTGCGGAATTTCGCATGTAGCTAGAGTTTAGGGCGGGGAAGAAGCCTACCAATTTGGGTAGTCATCGGATAATATTTAGCGGGTAAAATAGACCATATCTTATGTGTTGAAAAAAATCAACATTTTTCATTAAATCGCGAATATTTTAAATCCCGGCGAAATCACGAAGCTATGAAAAGGTTACTTCTGACCTTTCCATTGGTGTTAACATCCAACAAATCGGATATATAGCAAAATATGTGCGATATATATGTCTATCAAAGAAAATATGCTTGAAAGATCTCATATATGTCGAGAACGGCTGAACTGATTTCGACAGTTCTCATTAATTCAGAATGGCCTCCTGGCAGGAAAGAAAAAAACGTCTAAAAAATCGCATAAAATATCTCTCTAAAGATGAAAATATTGATTTTGTAATATTTTCTAAAATTTTTTCAATTTTGTCATATTTTTGGCATATTTTCATTTTGAATTAAACATTTGGTAATATTCTACAGCTAACAAAACTAAGTAGTTAGGATATCAGGATATCATATACAGATCGCATTTATGGCCCGATCCTTACGAAATTTTGCATGGGGATAAGATGAGGGTCAGAATAGAAGCCTACTCTTTTTGGAGATGATCGCCCTATATTTAGGGGTTGAAATGGACCAAAAAACTGCAAAATTGTCAGCAGGTCGTAATTATCGCCCGATCCTCACGCATATTTGAATGGGGATTACCGGACATTGCAAAAGCCAAGCAGTTTTGGATGGCCATCCAGTTTCAGTCAAAACCCAATAATAAATGTTAATCTTTTGCCACTTCTGAGAGATTATAGGTCTTTGGGAAGTATTGGTTCCAGATCTAGGAAGCCCATTTAAGTGCAACATCTACCAATAAATAGGAAATGAGCAAATTAGTTTAAGTTGCTATTAATCGAAAACGAGAGAACGAAACCTGATGGTTTTCTTTTATTATTTGTCACAATATCTTGTGGAATTCTTTCGAGTATCTCGCCTATATAAACTGTATCGTTTATTGTAGTGTTGTAGGGTATTCAATGGTCGGCCCCGCTCGACTGTAGCCATTGCTTACTTGTTTTTTAATTATATTTAAATCGGATCAGATTGGGATACGATTTTAATAAGAACCATTGACCCACAACGACTTAGGCTAACACTAAAAAACAAAACAACAATTGATTTGAAATACGCTTATTACGGCGAAGTATGTTGCTATCTCGAATTCACTAATTGCAATAGAAAAACCACTCTACTTAAAAAAATTGCAGTTTCCTGCACGCTTGGTATTTGCTATGAAATAAATAAATGCAAAGGACAAACCCTTGGTGTATGCATGTCATGTTACTGCTTTTGTAATGTTTTTTTTTATTAACGCATTAAATTAGTGCAATATTTTTTTTTTTAATTTGTTTTTCTTTATCCGACATATATTCGTAAATAAAATTTTGAATGCATATAAAATCAAAAGTTGTAGCGCAGCGCACCGGGTTCAGCTAGTATACAAATATATATATATATATATATATATATATATATATATATATATATATATATATATATATATATATATATATATACATATATATATATATATATATATATATATATATATATATATATATATATATATATATATATATATATATATATATATATATATATATATATATATTATATATATATATATATATATATATATATATATATATATATATATATATATATATATATATATATATAATATATATATATATATATATATATATATATATATATATATATAGTACCCAACAAATTTTCGTATATGAAATTTTGAATGCATATAAAAGCGAAAGGAGTAGCGAAGCGGGCCGGTTTCAGTTAGTATGACATATACTCCGAAATGTCAAAGTGTGTCAGAAACATAAAAAATCACGAATATTAATTTCTTTGATAGTCATTGACGTATACTATGATGAAAAATGACTTTATGGGCTCTCCAACGCACAATTTAATAATTCAAAATAATTCATCTTACGGTAATGGGTGTAAAAGAGTAATTATCTTTGACTATTTTGAAATCATTCTGGCCTCAATTATGAGGTGAACAAAGCTAAATACCACAAAATATTGGAAATAAAAATTCCAAATTTCAGTTAATGTGCATGGAAAATGTTGCTAAGCTCTTTACAATGCCAAACATGGAGTTGAGTTTTCACATGGGGCTATTATAGAAGTTCTATATGATATAGGTTTTTAAAATTCAAGTTGAAGCCTACAGCTGAAAAATAAGATCAGGCTGTTCAAAATATCTAAAACCGACGGAAGGTGATTATCTATTAAAATTTTTATTTTCTTTTTTATTTTTCACGGGCCAGCTAGTATATATATAAAGAAAGTTGTGTTAGTTACTACGCTTATAACTCAAGAACCGCTGGTCTGATTTTAACTTTTCAGACAAATTCGGAATCGTATTTTGGCAGAAAAGGATAAAATCAAAAAAAAAAAATGTGAAATTTGACTTTTGAAATGTAAAATTGTAATATTTAATTTTGCATATTTCTTTTTGTTTTCATTTTGACTTACAATTTTCGAATGTACATTTGTAGTGTTTTTTTTTTAATTTTTTTTTTTTTTTTTTTTTTTTTTTTTTTGGAATTCTAATGTTGTGTATATTCTTTCTGGGGAGCACATAGCGACAGCGGACAAAACTGAAATTTATAGATTTTATGTATTTATTGGGTAAGTGGAATTTGATCAACTTTATTTAGTTGACTCGATTTCTTGGGAACTGATATTGAATTATGTGGTGGCGAAACTGAATAGATGATGTCGAAATAATTTAACGCGGTCACATCAAACTTAAAGGATAATTTCGTTTTTAAAATGCTAAAAAATCACGAGAATAGCGACTATCTCATTGCAAGAATTCTAAAATCTGGAAAAAATCGAGAAAATATTTTTCAATGTAATTGAACTTCAAAATAATAGTATATTCTATTGACAAACTTCGTAAGGGCCTTCAAACGTTTGCTGTAAAAAACAAGCGAATATTTTTTTCAATATGTTAGTTTTATATAATTTACGATTCTTTTTTTGATTTTTTGTGAACAAAAAAAAATAATTGTTTTCACCATATAAAAGAAAGTTATGTTAAATACTTCGCTTATATATCAAGAATGGTTTGAGGGATTTTGGCCGTTCATACAAACTCGGAATAGTATCTTGACAAAAAAAAATAAATAAATACAAAAAATTGCGTGAAAATATGCCAATAAAAATGTGAATGAAAAACATTTTTTGCGTGCAATTTTTCAATTTGACATACAGTTAGAAGTGCACATTTTCTTTTGTTTTAACTTCTGAATGAATAATATTAAAAATGAAATAAGTGAGCAATACGATGTTAAGTGGCGATCTTTCATATCTAAAATTAGCATCTAACTTTCAACTCCAGGACCTACATCGTGCTTCAGCTGGAAGATGCAACTACATTTAAACAAAAAAAATGTCCGACAAAACGTTATGGGGCTCATTTCAAAACGTGGACCTACTTATTTTATATGAAAACTAGCTGAACCCGGTGCGCTTCGCTACTCCTTTTGATTTTATATGCATTCAAAATTTTATTTACGAATATATGTTGGTTAAAGAAAAACAAATTAAAAAAAAATATTGCACTAATTTAATGCGTTAATAAAAAAAATCATTACAAAAGCAGTAACATGACATGCATACACGAAGGGTTTGTAATTGGGATTTATTTATTTCATAGCAAATACCAAGCGTGCAGGAAACTGCAATTTTTTTAAGTAGAGTGGTTTTTCTATTGCAATTAGTGAATTCGAGATAGCAACATACTTCGCCGTAATAAGCGTATTTCAAATCAATTGTTGTGTTGTTTTTTAGTGTTAGCCTAAGTCGTTGTGGGTCAATGGTTCTTATTAAAATCTTATCCCAATCTGATCCGATTTAAATATAATTAAAAAACAAGTAAGCAATGGCTACAGTCGAGCGGGGCCGACCATTGAATACCCTACAACACTACAATAAACGATACAGTTTATATAGGCGAGATACTCGAAAGAATTCCACAAGATATTGTGACAAATAATAAAAGAAAACCATCAGGTTTCGTTCTCTAGTTTTCGATTAATAGCAACTTAAACTAATTTGCTCATTTCCTATTTATTGGTAGATGTTGCACTTAAATGGTCTTCCTAGATCTGGAACCAATATTTCCCAAAGACCTATAATCTCTCAGAAGTGGCAAAAGATTAACATTTATTATTGGGTTTTGACTGAAACTGGATGGCCATCCAAAACTGCTTGGCTTTTGCAATGTCCGGTAATCCCCATTCAAATGTGCGTGAGGATCGGGCGATAATTACGACCTGCTGACAATTTTTCAGTTTTTTGGTCCATTCAACCCCTAAATATAGGGGCGATCATCTCCAAAAAGAGTAGGCTTCTATTCTGACCCTCATCTTATCCCCATGCAAAATTTCGCAAGGATCGGGCCATAAATGCGATATATGATATCCTGATATCCTAACTACTTAGTTTTGTTAGCTGTAGAAATATTACCAAATGTTTAATTCAAAATGAAAATATGTCAAAAATATGACAAAATTGAAAAAATATTAGAAAATATTACAAAATCAATATTTTCATCTTTAGAGAGATATTTTTATGCGATTTTTTAGACGTTTTTTTCTTTCCTGCCAGGAGGCCATTCTGAATTAATGAGAACTGTCGAAATCAGTTCAGCCGTTCTCGACATATATGAGATCTTTCAAGCATATTTTCTTTGATAGACATATATATCGCACATATTTTGCTATATATCCGATTTGTTGGATGTTAACACCAATGGAAAGGTCAGAAGTAACCTTTTCATAGCTTCGTGATTTCGCCGGGATTTAAAATATTCGCGATTTAATGAAAAATGTTGAATTTTTTCAACACATAAGATATGGTCTATTTTACCCGCTAAATATTATCCGATGACTACCCAAATTGGTAGGCTTCTTCCCCGCCCTAAACTCTAGCTACATGCGAAATTCCGCAATTCGATTGGTCTATAATTAATTATAGCTACTGCAAAATCCGAAATTTTTTCAGTATTTGGTCCGTTTCAACCCCTAAACATTTGGCGATCATCTCCAAAAGAAATAGGGTTCTATTCTGACATTAACCCCACCTACATTTTAAATTTCGTGAAGATCGGGCCATAATTGCGACATGTAGAGTGATTACAAATTAACATGGACAGACGGACAGACGGACGGACGGACATACATAGCTAGATCGACTCAGCTCGGCGAGCTAGGAAGATCCATATATACTTTCCTATATGGGAAACCAATATTTCGAGGTGTTACATTAATTCTGGCCCAATCAAACTTATAATACCCCCAACACATAGTGTTGTAGGGTATAAAAAATACTTTTACACCAAACTCCGCCACACCTTTCATATTTCATTGAAATTTGTGCGTCAAATATGTGAAATCGGCCGATAATATATATGGGAGCTATATCCAAATCTTAACTAATTTCCATTTAATTTGTCACATTTATTATTGTAACCAAATTCCGCCACACATTCTGAATTTCATTGGTATCGGTCAAATATATCATGTTTGGTGCATAACATATATGAAATCGGCCGAAATATATATGTTAGCTTTATCCAAACCTCAACTGATTTCAATATAATTCGGCAATTTTTTCTGGTGCCAGATTTTGTCTCTCTCAATTTGGGTGCATCAAATATGTGAAATCGGCTTTGTATATATATGGGAGCTATAATCAAATCTGAGCGTATTTGAATATAATTTGTCAAATTTATTTTTGTACCAAATTTAGCCACTCATGACGAATTTCGTTGGAATCGAAAATACGTATCGTGTTTTGTGCATCAAATATGTGAAATCGGCGGAAAATATATATGGGAGCTATCTCCAAATCTGTACCGATTTTAATATAATTTGACTAATTTATTTTCTAATCAAAATCCCGTTACATATTCCAAATTTCTTTGGAATCGAACATACATATCGTTTATAGTGCACAAAATACATGAAATCGGTCGAAAATATATATGAGAGCTATATCCAAATCTGAACCGATTTTAATACAATTTGGCAAATTCATTTTGGCTCCCAATTCCGTTACTTATTTTAAATTTCATTACAATTGGAAATACATATCCTGTTTGGTCTACCAAATACATGAAATCGGCCGAAACTGTATATGGGAGCTATATCCAAATCTGAACCGATTTCAATATAATTTGGAAAATCAATTTTTTAGATAAAATCTATCACACGTTTCAACTTTCATTGAAATTGGGGATGCATAGCGTGTTTGGTGCATAAAATGCTTGAAATCGGTCGAAAATATATTTGGGAGCTATATCCAAATCTGAACCGATTTCAATATAATTTGACAAATTTATTTTCGGATTAAATCCCGTCACACATTCCAAATTTCATTGGAATCGAACATTCAAATTGTGTTTGAGGCATCAAATGAACGAAATCGGTCGAAATGTATATGGGAGCTATATCTAAATCTGAACCGATTACAATATAATTTGGCAAACTTATTTTTGTTCCAAATTCCGTTACGTATTCCAAATTTGAAGACTGTATCTTCAACCAATCAATAGATATGTGCATATAAAATCTAAATTTTTGGGAGGTACCTCCGATTCTGATGCTATATCTCCAGTTCCAAGTGGAAATTCAAAAATGTATATAGCCTATGTTACTTTCAGGCGATGTTGCAGTATATATGGACATTTTCAGGAAAATCTATTCAGCGGTTTTCGAGTCCATAAATTACAAACAAACAAACAAACAAACATACAAACATTTTCCTCTTTTATAGATATAGATAATATGTCCAATGAGAACTTAAAATGCAAAACTCATTGGGACTGCAATCAGTGAAATAATATAAAGGGTGCAAAATAGTGGAGCGAATTGGACATTTAGTAAGAAAAGGATTTATACCCCTATAGAAATTCTTCCTAAACTTTCAAGATACCTTAAATCGCTTTTGCAGGTCATGATCTGAGTCATAACCCCGTATAAGGTTATAACCCGATTTCAAATATATTTTATATTTATATTTTACATTAACCATATTTATACCCTACGGGGTGTTGGGGGTATTATAAGTTTGATTGGGCCAAAAATTATGTAACACCGCGAAATATTGGTTTCCCACATAGGAAAGTATATATGGATCTTCATATCTCGCCGAGCTGAGTCGATCTAGCTGTGTATGTCCGTCCGTCCGTCTGTCCACGTTAATTTGTAATCACTCTACAGGTCGCAATTATGGGCCGATCTTCACGAAATATAGAATGTAGGTTGGGTTAAGGTCAGAATAGAACCCTATTTTCTTTTGGAGATGGTATATTTCTTTTGGAGGTCATCGCATAATATTTAGGGATTGAAATGAACCAAAAACTGAAAAAATCCAGATTTGCAGTTGCTCTACAGGTCGCAATTATAGACCAATCAAAGCGGAAGTCAGCATGGGACTAGAGCTAAGGGCTGGGCAGAACCCTGCCAACATTTGTGTTAATTAAAAGTCAAAATTTTCATTAAACCGCGAATATTTTTAATGCCGTCGAAATCACTAAAAGACGAACAGGTCAATTCTGTAAATAAAAATATCGGATATATATGGCGAAATATATACGTATACTAGCTGAACCCGGTGCGCTTCGCTACCCCTTTTGATTTTATATGCATTCAAAATTTTATTTACGAATATATGTTGGATAAAGAAAAACTAATTTAAAAATTAAAAAAAAATATTGCACTAATTTAATGCGTTAATAAACAAAATCAGTACAAAAGCAGTAACATGACATGCATACACGAAGGGTTTGTCCTTTGGATTTATTTATTTCATAGCAAATACCAAGCGTGCAGGAAACTGCAAATTTTTTAAGTAGAGTGGCATTTCTATTGCAATTAGTGAATTCGAGATAGCAACATACTTCGCCGTAATAAGCGCATTTCAAATAAATTGTTGTGTTGTTTTTTAGTGTTAGTGTTGGAATCGGTCATAGATTTCGTGTTTGGTGCATAATATGTATGAAATCGGCCGAAATATATATGTTAGCTATATCCAAATCTGAACCGATTTTAATATAATTTGACTAATTTATTTTCTAATCAAAATTCCGTTACATATTCCAAATTTCTTTGGAATCGAACATATATATCGTGTATGGTGCATAAAATACATGAAATCGGTCGAAAATATATATGAGAGCTATATCCAAATCTGAACCGATTTTAATATAATTTGACAATGTATATTTGTTTTAATTTCCGCTACACTTTCCAAATTTAATTGAAATTAGAGATACATAGCGTGTTTGGTGCATCAAATACATGAAATCTGTCGAAAATATATATGGGAGCTATATCCAAATCTGAACCGATTTCAATTTAATTTGACAAATTCATTTTGGCTCCCAATTCCGTTACTTATTTTAAACTAGCTGGCCCGGTCCGCGTTGCCGGCCCGTAGTTTTTGTCTATTATGCATATTTGTCAAAGCATAATGATATCACTGATATATGTAAGTGTTCACGTACTGGTCGATTAAAAGTGTTTTAAAATACCTGTACCCATATTTAAGCCGTGGGCTTCAATATTTGAACCGTGGGCTTCAAATGTGTGGACGTGCTATACAAATCTATTAAAAAGTATATATCAATCGTATCCCCATGTAAGGGATCAAATTATTTTTTAGTATGGTAAAAATCGTAGAAAAATTTTCCAGTCAAATGAGCAGTAATTTGGAATTTACTGTATTTTGTATACCTCATAATTGAGGGCTTAATGATTTAAGAATAACCAAAGTTAATTACTTTTTTAAACCCATTAGCACATCAGATTGTGCATTAGAGTCCTCATAAGTCCCCCTAATCATGTCGGTCTGTTTGTCCGCCAAAAGGTCGACTTGATGGGGTACTATTACATGGAAAATTTCTAGATCTGTTGAAATTTTTGTGTAAGCATTTCACCCCCTAAATACACATTTTAAGCCAAACTCTTTAAAATATGGTAAAATCAGAAGGTAAATTTATATGGGCACTACTCGGAAACATCGACCTACATTGAAAACATTCTTCTACCCCTTATAATCCAAAATGACAAATAGAGGCCAAATCAAAAATAAAGCAGAACAACATAGCATGTCATAGCATTTCGCGTGATTTAAATAAGTGAAAATTGTTTTATCCACCTCCTAATTGAGGGCAGAATGATTTCAGAATAGTCACATATAGTTACTATTTTATACCCATTACCGTAAGATGGGAATTAGTTTTATTTGCCATTTATATTGTAGGTTGGAGACCCAATAAAGTCTATATTTTTTTCATAATAGTATAATTCAATGACGATTCAGCAAATATTCGGTCCTGTGCCACTTTCTTATATTTGTACTTTGTTCAAGTTTTCACAATTTATTTCATTTAGATGTACATCCCAAATCTACGTTCCCAACCAATATATTCTTGGGGATTACAAATTCAATAGAATACAACATTTTCTTTCCTGACCACACATTAGATGTGAAAGTGGACTTGGGGATACTCCAATGTGGGGACTTTACTTAAATAAATTCCTATGTGGCAATTATCTGTATGATGTAGGGAACCATCCCAGGGTAGCATAAATACAATTTTTTAGCCAAATCAATTGATGAATGTGGTCAAGACCACTATGAGCCCTACCCTGAAAATTTCAAATTTTATGCGAAGAGGTTCTCTACCCCCTTAGAAACAATTATGCCAAATAAGGGCCAAAAAATGAAAAAAGTGGCCACGACCTCAAAAATAGCTTAAATCATACGATGGTTATATAAATGTGAAATCGGATTGTATCCTTATCTGTGTGTTATGACCGATATTATGCCCTTTAAAAGCGATTTAAGGTATCTTGAATGATTGGAAAGAATTTCTGGAAGGATAAAAATCCTTTTCTTACTAAAAGTCCCATTCGCTCTATTATTTTGCACCTTTTATATTCGGTATTTTACTGATTCTACACCCAATAAATTTTGCATTTTGAGCTCTCATTGGACGGATTATTGTCACATAAAAGATGTAGGTCCACGCTTTGAAATGAGCCCCATTTGGCTTTTTCGGTCATTTTTGTTTGTTTAAACGTGTTCGCATCTTCCAGCTGAACCACGATGTAGGTTCTGGAGTTGAAAGGCAGATGTCAGTTAACATCGTATTTCGCACTTATTTCATTTTTTTGGTGAAAAATTATTCTTTATTTTGTTCACAAAAAATCCACTGAATTCAATATGATAATTCAAATTGGCAAAAGAAGTATAACGAATTCAAAAAATCTTCAACTTGTTCGCTGATTTTTTACAGCAAATGTTTAAAGATACTCACAAAGTTTGTCAATAGAATGTACTATTATTTTAAAATTCGATTCCATTGAAACTCTTTTTTTTCGATTTTTCCCGATTTGAGAATTTTTGCAAATAGATCTCTTTTTCGTGATTTTTTGGCGATTTTGAAAAGGTAATTATCTTTTAACTTTGGTGTGACCGCGTTAAATTATCTCGATATCATCTATACCGTTTCGCCACCACATAATTCGGTACTACACTTCCATGTAACCCGCCATCAATTTCAGTTCTCAAGAAATCAAGTCAAATAAATAAATTGGTATTAATATTCGAAAAAATAAAATATAATAAAAAACATTACAAATGTACATTAGAAAAAAGTAAGTCAAAATGGAAAAAAATCATGCAAAATAAAACATTACTATTGTACATTTCAAAAGTCAAAATGAAAATGTTAATATATCACATTTTTACGCGATTTTTTTGGATATTATCCTTTTCGGAGAGGAGACAATTCCGAATTTGTGTGAATCGTTAAAATTAGTACAGCGGTTCTTAAGTTATAAGCGTAGTAACTAACACAACTTACATTTATATATATAGATTTCATAGATTTCATTACAATTGGAAATACATGTCGTGTTTGGTACACCAAATACATGAAATCGGCCGAAAATGTATATGGGAGCTATATCCAAATCTGAACCGATTTCAATATAATTTGGGAAATCAATTTTTTTTTTATCACACGTTTCAAATTTCATTGAAATTGGGGATACATAGCGTGTTTGGTGCATCAAATGCTTGAAATCGGCCGAAAATATATATGGGAGCTATATCCAGATCTGAACCGATTTCAATATAATTTGACAAATTTATTTTCGGATCAAATCCCGTCACTCATCCCAAATTTCATTGGAATCGAACATTCGAAAATATATATGGGAGCTATATCCAAATCTGAACCGATTACAATATAATTTGGCAAACTTATTTTTGTTCCAAATTCCGTTACGTATTCCAAATTTGGAGACTGTATCTTCAACCAATCAATAGATATGTGCATATAAAATCTAAATTTTTGGGACGTACCTCCGATTCTGATGCTATATCTCCAGTTCCAGGTGGAAATTCAAAAATGTATATAGCCTATGCTACTTTCAGGCGATGTTGCAGTATATATGGAAATTTTAAGGAAAATCTATTCAGCGGTTTTCGAGCCCATAAATTACAAACAAACAAACAAACAAACAAACATACAAACATTTTCCTCTTTTATAGATATAGACTAGCTGAACCCGGTGCGCTTCGCTACCCCTTTTGAAATTATATGCCTTCAAAATTTCATAAACAAATATATGTTAGCTTAAAAAAATAAAACAATTCAAAAAAATAAAAAAAAATCGCAATACTGTAATGCGTAAATAAACAAATAGCTCGGTCTACCAACGCGTGAACATGACAGGAACAGCTGACCATGAGAAAAGCAAGAACATGCCAAATTTTGTCCGCATATAGGAAGAGTTTGTCCTTCGGATTTATTAATTTCATAGCAAATGCAAAGCGTGCAGAAAACTGCAATCTTTAGAAGTTGAGTGGCATTTCTGTTGCAATTAGAGAATTCGTGGTAGCAACATTCTTCCCCGTAATAATCGTATCCTCAATTTAATTGTTGTGTAGTTTAATACTGTTGGCCTAATACGCTTCTTAATAAAACGTATCCCAATCTGAACCGATTTCAATTTAATTCTACAAAATTTACTTTTACTACAAATTCCGTCACACCTTCCATATTTCATTGAAATTAGTGCGTCAAATACGTAAAATGAAATCTTAACCGATTTCTAATTAATTTGTCAAATTTATTATTGTAACCAAATTCCGCCACAAATTCTGAATTTCATTGGAATCGGTTATATATATGGTATTTGATGCATAACATAGATGACATCGGCTGAAGTATATATATGGTAGCTATTCTGAAACCTCAACCGATTTCAATATAATTTGGCAATTTTTTTGGTACCAGATTTCGTTCCTCTGTCCGAATTTCTTTGGAATTGGACGTACACATCGCGTTGGGTGCATCAAATATGTAAAATCGGCCGAAACATATATGGGAGCTATATCCAAATCTGAATCGATTTCAATAAAATTTGACAAATTTACTTTTGTACCAAATTTAGTCACTCATACCGAATTTCATTGGAATCGGACATGCTTATCGTGTTTGGTGTATCAAATATATGAAATCGTCCGAAAATATGTATGGGAGCTATATCCAAATCTGACCCGATTTCAATATAATTTCAAAAATTCATTTGTTAACCAAATTTAGGCCCTCATACCGAATTTCATTGGAATCGGACATGTGTATCGTGTTTCGTGTATCAAATATACGAAATCGTCCGAAAATTTATATGGGAGCTATATCCAAATCTGAACCGATTTCAATATAATTTGACAAATTTATTTTCGGATCAAATCCCGTCACACATTCCAAATTTCATTGGAATCGAACATTCATATTGTGTTTGAGGCATCAAATGAACGAAATCGGTCGATAATATATATGGGAGCTATATCCAAATCTGATCCGATTACAATATAATTTGGCAAACATATTTTTGTTCCAAATTCCGTTACACATTCCAAATTTTGAGACTGTATCTTTAACCGATCAATAGATATGTGCATATAAAATCTAAATTTTTGGGAGGTACCTCCGATTCTTATGCTATATCTCCAGTTCCAAGTGGAATTTCAAAAATGTATATGGCCTATGTTACTTTCAGGCGATGTTGCAGTATATATGGAAATTTTCCGGAAAGTCTGTTCAGCGTTTTTCGAGTCCATAAATTACAAACAAACAAACAAACATTTTCCTCTTTTATAGATATAGAAGATATAACAACCTCTATAATAATTTATCACCATCTGAACCTTTGCATGCAATAAAATAGTCAATACTTAATTTGTAATAATAGTATTAAGATCTGCCAGATTTGTGTTTTTGCTCGTTGTTGTGTGCTTTGTAATACGAATCCTTTTCCTAATACCGGCTTATGTTTTACTGTAGCTAGTGTTCCGTTCAATACTAACCCTCTGAATGAGAAAAGAAAACCAACCAAATGGTATGGCTGTTGATTCAATTCTGATTTTATTATACTCTACAACACTATGTGTTGGGGGTATTATAAGTTTGATTGGGCCAGAATTTATGTAACACCTCGAAATATTGGTTTCCCATATAGGAAAGTATATATGGATCTTCCTAGCTCGCCGAGCTGAGTCGATCTAGCTATGTATGTCCATCCGTCCGTCTGTCCGTCTGTCCATGTTAATTTGTAATCACTCTACAGGTCGCAATTATGGCCCGATCTTCACGAAATTTAAAATGTAGGTGGGGTTAATGTCAGAATAGAACCCTATTTCTTTTGGAGATGATCGCCAAATGTTTAGGGGTTGAAACGGACCAAATACTGAAAAAATTTCGGATTTTGCAGTAGCTATACAGGTCGCAATTATAGACCAATCGACGCGGAATTTCGCATGTAGCTAGAATTTAGGGCGGGGAAGAAGCCTACCAATTTGGGTAGTCATCGGATAATATTTAGCGGGTAAAATAGACCATATCTTTTGTGTTGAAAAAATTCAACATTTTTCATTAAACCGCGAATATTTTAAATCCCGGCGAAATCACGAAGCTATGAAAAGGTTACTTCTGACCTTTCCATTGGTGTTAACATCCAACAAATCAGATATATAGCAAAATATGTGCGATATATATGTCTATCAAAGAAAATATGCTTGAAAGATCTCATATATGTCGAGAACGGCTGAACTGATTTCGACAGTTCTCATTAATTCAGAATGGCCTCCTGGCAGGAAAGAAAAAAACGTCTAAAAAATCGCATAAAAATATCTCTCTAAAGATGAAAATATTGATTTTGTAATATTTTCTACTATTTTTTCAATTTTGTCAAATTTTTGGCTTATTTTCATTTTGAATTAAACATTTGGTAATATTTCTACAGCTAACAAAACTAAGTAGTTAGGATATCAGGATATCATATACAGATCGCATTTATGGCCCGATCCTTACGAAATTTTGCATGGGGATAAGATGAGGTTCAGAATAGAAGCCTACTCTTTTTGGAGATGATCGCCCTATATTTAGGGGTTGAAATGGACCAAAAAACTGCAAAATTGTCAGCAGGTCGTAATTATCGCCCGATCCTCACGCACATTTGAATGGGGATTACCGGACATTGCAAAAGCCAAGCAGTTTTGGATGGCCATCCAGTTTCAGTCAAAACCCAATAATAAATGTTAATCTTTTGCCACTTCTGAGAGATTATAGGTCTTTGGGAAATATTGGTTCCAGATCTAGGAAGACCATTTAAGTGCAACATCTACCAATAAATAGGAAATGAGCAAATTAGTTTAAGTTGCTATTAATCGAAAACTAGAGAACGGAACCTGATGGTTTTCTTTTATTATTTGTCACAATATCTTGTGGAATTCTTTCGAGTATCTCGCCTATATAAACTGTATCGTTTATTGTAGTGTTGTAGGGTATTCAACGGTCGGCCCCGCTCGACTGTAGCCATTGCTTACTTGTTTAAAAAATATGTTTCGTAAGTGCTACTGAAACTAATCTAACTAAACCTAATCGCAGCCACACAAGTATTCTTATCTATTCTAATATTGAATGGAGAACATTGCAGGGCTGCTTGACATCTCATTCAAGTGGTCTTGTGCATCTACTGAGCGCATCGATATATGTGCGTGTGGGTCGTAACCTTTATTATCTCACGCATTATCGTATGCGTCAGCGCACAAGATCACCGAATTCTTCACATGTGATATTTTATGGCGGCTGGGAAATATTTAATTTTAGAACATTTATCTTTTATTGCCACATTTTCCCTGCGCCTCAATCGCACTCAAAAGTATGTACAAAGTATTGTGTACACCCTCCATGGTGCGGACTATGGGGTGTACGCGCTCCCTACGTATTGGGAGGTGGCCCCCTCTGTTGGCAGGGGCGGGTAAGAGTGGTGATGGGACCGAACGAAAAAAACAACAAAACAGGCTAGAATTATTATATACAGATTGCAATTATCGTCCGATCCCCACGAACATTTTCACAAGGGTAGGCTCAGAAGGGCTAGGCCTATTGTGTTCAAAGATGTCCGCAATATATTTAGGGGTTGAAATGGACCAACAACTAATAATGTGTTTGATTTTGCAGCCGTTATAAAGGTCAAAAATAGAAACCAAAGGACGCGAAATCTCGCATGAAGTTAGAGTTTAGGACAGCGGGTAGAATGGACCACTACTTTTGTGTGAAAAGATGCCAGCATTACTTACAGATGATATCCGAAATACACAAATGGCGAACATCTGGCCTCGCTGATTTCGTTGACGAATACAGCCAAATATCGTAGGCAAGCACATCATATATATGAGTCTACATTTGGAGGTACAGAGGGGCCTCTTGTTTTTGGAGATGATCGCAAAATATTTATTGGTTCAAATGAGAGGAGAGGGAAGAATTCTAGCGCTTTGGATGACCATTGGATTATATTTAGCTGTAACATGGACCACAACAACTTACAACACGACGGAGTGCGTAAATATTGGGCAAATATCCCTGATCAAAAAGCTAAGGCTACTATCTGGGCAGTGCTCCATGACATTATTTGAAAAATAAATCTTCCAAAATGGACATGGACATAAGTAGCTTCTAACATATTTAGGGTATCACATGGTCGGACCTGTACGACTATAGCCTTTGCTTACTTGTTTACTGTAGGCATTATACCATTGCAAAGGCTTTGTGGGTCAATGCTTTTTAATTTAATTAAACCCTGCTGAACCGATTTCAATAAAATTTGAAAAAATTTACTTTTACACCAAATTCGGTCAAACAATCCATATTTCATTGAAATAGGAGGCATGTACCGTGTTTGGTGTATCAAATGTGTAAAATCGGCCGAGAGTATATATATGGGAGCTATATTCAAATCTTAACAGATTTCTAATTAATTTGTCAAATTTATATGTATGGGAGCTACACCCAAACCTCAATCGATTTCAATATAATTTTGCAATTTTTTTTTGTATCAAA
Organism: Musca domestica; assembly: GCF_030504385.1. Taxonomy (NCBI): domain Eukaryota; kingdom Metazoa; phylum Arthropoda; class Insecta; order Diptera; family Muscidae; genus Musca; species Musca domestica. The sequence goes on along the minus strand of NW_026712376.1, from coordinate 192,866 downwards.
TTTCGTCTGTATGTCCGAATTTCATTGGAATTGGACAAATGTATGGTGTTGGAGCATCAAGTATATGAGATCTAAATCTGAACAGATTTCAATATAATTTGACAAATTTATTTTCGGATCAAAATACGTTACACATTCCAAATTTCATTTTCATCAAACATAAACATCGTGTTTGAGGCATCAAATAAACGATATCGGTCAAAAATGTATATTAGAGCTATATCCAAATCTTTACCAATTTCAATATAATTTTGCAAATTTATTTTTGTACCAAATTTAATCACTCAAGCAGAATTTCATTGGAATCGGAAATACGTATCGCGTTATATGAAATCAGCCGAAAATATATATGAAAGCTATATCCAAATCTGAGCCGATTTAAATATCTATATCTATAAAAGAGGAAAATGTTTGTACGTTTGTTTGTTTGTTTGTAATTTATGGACTCGAAAACTGCTGAATAGATTTTTCTGAAAATTTCCATATACACTGCAAAATCGCCGGAAAGTAACATAGGCTATATACATTTTTGAATTTCCACTTGGAACTGGAGATATAGCTTCAGAATCGGAGGTACCTCCCAAAAATTAAGATTTTATATGCACATATCTATTGATCGGTTAAAGATACAGTCTCCAAATTTGGAATGTGTAACGGAATTTGGAACAAAAATAAGTTTGCTAAATTATATTGTAATCGGTTCAGATTTGGATATAGCTCCCATATTTTTTTTCGACCGATTTCGTTCATTTGATGCCTCAAACACAATATGAATGTTCGATTCCAATGAAATTTGGAATATGTGACGGGATTTGATCCGAAAATAAATTTGTCAAATTATATTAAAATCGGATCAGATTTGGACATAGCTCCCATATATATTTTCGGCCGATTTCGAGCATTTGATGCACCAAACACGCTATGTATCCCCAATTTCAATGAAAATTGAAACGTGTGATAGATTTTATCTAAAAAAATTTATTTCCCAAATTATATTGAAATCGGTTCAGCTTTGGATATAGCTCCCATATACATTTTCGGCCGATTTCATGTATTTGGTGGACCAAACAAGATATGTATGTCCAAATTTAATGAAATTTAAAATAAGTAACGGAATGGGGAGCAAAATTTAATTTTTCAAATTATATTGAGATCGGTTCAGATTTGGATATAGCTCCCATATATATTTTCGACCGATTTCATGTATTTGATGCACCAAACACGCTATGTATCTCTAATTTCAATGAAATTTGGAATCTGTAGCGGAAATTAAAACGAATATACATTTGTCAAATTATAGTAAAATCAGTTCAGATTTGGATATAGCTCTCATATATATTTTCGACCGATTTCATGTATTTTATGCACCATGCACGATATGTATGTTCGATTCCAAAGAAATTTGGAATATGTAACGGGATTTTGATTAGAAAATAAATTAGTCAAATTATATTAAAATCGGTTCAGATTTGGATATAGCTCCCATATATATTTTCCGCCGATTTCACATATTTGATGCACAAAACACGATACGTATTTCCGATTCCAATGAAATTCGGCATGAGTGGCTAAATTTGGTACAAAAATAAATTTGACAAATTATATTCAAATACGCTCAGATTTGATTATAGCTCCCATATATATACTCAGCCGATTTAACATATTTGATGCACCCAAAGCGAGAAAGACGAAATCTGGCACCAGAAAAAATTGCCAAATTTTTTGAAATCAGTTGAGGTTTGGATATAGCTAACATATGTGTGTTTACAATAATTTGGTTACAATAATAAATGTGACAAATTAATTGGAAATTAGTTAAGATTTGTATATAGCTCCCATATATATATTCTCGGCCGATTTCACGTGTTTGACGCACCAATTTCAATGAAATATGAAAGGTGTGGCGGAATTTGGTGTAAAAGTAATTTTTTTAAAATTATATTTAAATCGGATCAGATTGGGATATGATTTTAATAAGAACCATTGACCCACAACGCCTTAGGCTAACACTAAAAAAAAACACAACAATTGATTTAAAATACGCTTATTACGGCGAAGTATGTTGCTATCTCGAATTCATTAATTGCAATAGAAATGCCACTCAACTTCAAAAGATTGCAGTTTACTGCACGCTTGGTATTTGCTATGAAATAAATAAATCCGAAGGACAAACCCTTCGTGTATGTATGTCATGTTACTGTTTTTCTAATGGTTTTGTATATTTACGCATTAAAGTAGTGCAATAATATTTTTTTTTTTATTATAAAATTTGTTTTTTTTTTAAACAACATATATTCGTAAATAAAATTTTGAATGCATATAAAATCAAAAGGGGTAGCGAAGCGCACCGGGTTCAGCTAGTTTGATATATTTCCCCAAATATTGTTGTTGCAGAGTGCATATTACGGCGGCGGTGGCTGTATTTGATATATTTCCCCAAATATTGTTGTTGCAGAGTGCATATTACGGCGGCGGTGGACAAAAATAACAAATGGGATGAACAATATATATGGGAGCTATAGCTATATCTGAACCGATTTCGATCAAATTTGGCGTACATATTTTCAGGCCTAATTTAGGTGTATATGGAAAACTCCATACAATTCGGGCTGATATTACACGGTTGGTGCACAATAAAAGGCAAATCGGACGAAGATATATATGGGAGCAATATCTAAATTTTGACCGATTATCTCCAATTTCAATAGGGTTCGTCCTTGATCTCGATATAATTTAGCAAATGTATTTCTGAGTTGTATTTGATATATTTCCCCAAATATTGTTGTTGCAGAGTGCATATTACGGCGGCGGTGGACAAAAATAACAAATCGGATGAACAATATATATGGGAGCTATAGCTATATCTGAACCGATTTCGATCAAATTTGGCGTTCATATTTTCAGGCCTAATTTAGGTGTATATGGAAAATTCCATGCAATTCGGGCTGATACTACACGTTTGGTCCACAATAAAAGGCAAATCGGACGAAGATATATATGGGAGCTATATCTAAATTTTGACCGATCATCTCCAATTTTAATAGGGTTCGTCCTTGATCTCGATATAATTTAGCAAATGTATTTCTGAGCTGTATTTGATATATTTCCCCAAATATTGTTGTTGCAGAGTTCATATTACGGCGGCGGTGGACAAAAATAACAAATCGGATGAACAATATATATGGGAGCTATAGCTATATCTTAACCGATTTCGATCAAATTTGGCGTACATATTTTCAGGCCTAATTTGTGTATATGCAAAATTCCACACAATTCGGGCTGATATTGCACGTTTTGTGCACAATAAAAGGCAAATCGGACGAAGATATATATGGGAGCTATATCTAAATTTTGACTGATTATCTCCGATTTCAATAGGGTTCGTCCTTGGGCCAAAGAAAAGATCATTGCAAAATTTCATCTGGATCGGGCAATAAATGCGACCTGTACCTTGTTTACAAAAATACATGGACAGGCGGACAGACGGACGGACGGACATGCATAAATCGACTCAGAATGTGATTTTATACAGACCATCAAAAGGAACTATGGGTCTATCTCGTTTCCTTCTGCCTGTTACAAACAAATGCACAAAGACATAATACCCTGACCACCTCGTGGTGTAGGGTATAAAAATTGACCGCGACTACTTTTACGCCCACGATCTTGATTTATCTAAAATCTTTATATTTGCCAGATAATGAAGATATCGGTTTGAAAATTATTACACAATACACTGTTGACTTTTCCTCCAACCCTAGGAATTTATTTGGGGGCTGAGGAACTGACCGCGCATCCTTCTAATCTATCCATATATATCAAATAAATTTGTGTTAAGTGCTACGCATATAACTCAATAACCGCTGATCTGATTCTAACGATTCACACAAAATCGGAATTGTCTCTTGGAAGAAATAGATAAAATCCAAAAAAATCGCGTAAAAATGTGAAATTTGAAAATTTTCATTTTGACTTTTGAGGTTTACAATAGTAATGTTTTATTTTGCACGATTTTTTCCATTTTTGACTTACTATTTTGGAATGTACATTTGTAGTGTTTTTTTATACCCTCCACCAAAAAAGGTATGGAGGGTATATTAAGTTCGTCATTCCGTTTGTAACTCATCGAAATAATCATTTTAGACCCAACAAAGTATATATATTCTTGTACAAGTGAGAAGAGAAACCAACCATTCTGTGTTGAGATCAGTTCCAAATCTCACTCCTGAGAAATAAAACACAACCGCTCGTTTGGGTTGCTGATTTAAATCTGATTTTATTTTCAAAAATATTGTTCTTAACTGCTACAAAAACTGATCTAACTTAACCTATTCGCAGCCACACAATTGTCCTTATCTATTTTTAGATTTACAATGAACCATTGCATAGCTGTTTGTCCCTTCATTCAAGTGGTCTTGGCTACCTACTGGCGCATCGATAATTGTGTGTGTGTGTGGGTCATGGACTTTATTATTTTACACATCACCATATGCGACAGCCCACAAGATCACTGAATTGTACACATGTGGTATTTTATGACCGCTGGGAAACTGATAATGTTTAAATATTTAATTTTAATTTTTGGATTTTCCCAGCGCCTCAACCGCACACAAAAGGATGTACAAAGTATTTTGTACATTCTCCCGGCCGGGTTTAATATGTATACATTTAGTTTTATTTTTTAAATCTGATTTTACCAAAGGGAAAGTTAAAGGGACAGTTGATTTTTGTAAACAGTAAATGTAAATGTGGTTGGTGAGTTGATTTACTGCTATTACCACACTCGATGTTGTTAAAGTTGTATGTAGTTAGTGCTGTATAGGTGTTGATTGTATCCGCCGCTTTTGAGGGAAACGATTTTTTGGCGAGAAAAGAAACACACCGCTTCGTTCGGGTGTAGATTCAATTCTTATAGCGAGAAAAGATATAACACCGCTTCGTTCGGGTGTATAATCAATTCTTGCATCGAGAAGGATAGACCACCGCTTTGTTCGGGTGTAGAATCCATTCTCGATCCGGCTCGAAGGACCAAATGTACAAGTGAGAAGAGAAACCAACCATTCTGTGTTGAGATCAGTTCCAAATCTCACTCCTGAGAAATAAAACACAACCGCTCGTTTGGGTTGCTGATTTAAATCTGATTTTATTTTCAAAAATATTGTTCTTAACTGCTACAAAAACTGATCTAACTTAACCTATTCGCAGCCACACAATTGTCCTTATCTATTTTTAGATTTACAATGAACCATTGCATAGCTGTTTGTCCCTTCATTCAAGTGGTCTTGGCTACCTACTGGCGCATCGATAATTGTGTGTGTGTGTGGGTCATGGACTTTATTATTTTACACATCACCATATGCGACAGCGCACAAGATCACTGAATTGTACACATGTGGTATTTTATGACCGCTGGGAAACTGATAATGTTTAAATATTTAATTTTAATTTTTGGATTTTCCCAGCGCCTCAACCGCACACAAAAGGATGTACAAAGTATTTTGTACAATTCTTGATCAGCGTAAAATTCTAAGACGATTTAGCCCTGTCCGTCCGTCTGTCCGTCTGTTGTAATCACGCAACAGTCTAAACGAATTAAGATAGGAAGCTAATATTTTGCACAGATCTCTCTTTTGCCTGCAGGCAGGTCAAGTTCGAAGATGGGGAAGATGGGGTATATCGGTCCACGATGTCGTATAGCCCCCATATAACGGTACCCCCGATATTCGGTATTTTTATGATTTTACCCACATTTTTCATCGGAATTGTCTGAAAATCCGCACAAGGAGTTCCTTGTGGACATTTAACCCCCTCAAAAAGAATTGTCTATATAGGTCCACGATATCGTATATCCCACATATAAATGTACCGCCCGATATTCAGTATTTTGATAATGTTAGCCACATTTTTCAATGGAATTGTCTTAAAATCCACACAAGTAGTTCCATGTGAGTACTTTACCCCCTGAGAGAGAATTGTCTATACAGGTCTACGATATCGTATATCCCCCATATAACGGTACCACCGATATTCGGTATTTTGATGATTTTCCCCACATTTTTCATCGGAATTGTCTGAAAATCCACACAAGGAGTTCCTTGTGGGTACTTTATACCTCGGCAGTGAACTATCTATATAGGTCCACGATATCGTATAGCCTTCATATAACGGTACCCCCGATATTCGGTATTTTGATGTTTTTAGCCATATTTTTCAACGGAATGGTCACAAGGGGTTCTTTGTACACAAGGGGTTTTTTGTGAGCACTTTACCCCCCGACAGATAATTCTCTGTATAGGTTAACGATAACGTATAGCTCCCATATAACGATACCCCGCGATATTCGGTATTTTGAAAATCCACACAAGTAGTTCCTTGTGAGTACTTTACACGCATACATAGATTTGTCTTTATAGGTCCACAATATCGTATATCCCCCCATATCAGCACCTTCCTATATTAGATATTTTAAAGATTTTAAAAGAATTTTTAATGGATTTTATTTTCTTTTTTTTTTTTTTTGAAAATTTTTTAATTCGTTCCAAATGGTGGAGGGTATTCAAAGTTCGGCCCGGCCGAACTTACTGCTCTTTTACTTGTTTTTAATTGAATTCTAATATGATGTGTAGTCTTTTTGGGTAGTATAAAGCGACGACAATTATGGAGTGGCGGACCTAAATAGATGATGTCAAAATAATTTAACGTGGTCAAACCAAAGTTAAAGGATATTTACTTTTTTCAAAATTGTTAAAAAATCAAAAAAAGAGCCTATTGCCTTGCAAAAATTCTAAAATCGGGAAAAAATAGAGAAATTTTTTCAATGGAACCAAAATTCAAAATAATAGTAAGGACCAAACTTCGTAAGGACCTTTAAACATTCACTGTAAAAATCCGGCGAACAAGTTGAAGATTTTTTTTCAATTTGCTTATTAGTTACTATGCTATAACTCAAGAACGTTTTGACGGATTTTCACAATTCATACAACATCGGAATGGAATCTTGGGAAAAGAAAAATTGCGTTAAATATGTCAATCTCTATATATACAAATCAATTGTTGTTCGTTGGTAATGGAATCAGTTGAAAACGGCTGGTAATCGGTCCATTAATTGAATTCTAATATGATGTGTAGTCTTTTTGGGTAGTAAAAAGCGACGACAATTATGGAGTGGCGAACCTAAATAGATGATGTCAAAATAATTTAACGTGGTCAAACCAAAGTTAAAGGATAATTACTTTATTCAAAATTGCTAAAAAATCAAAAAGGAGCCTATTGCATTGCAAAAACTTTAAAATCGGAAAAAATAGAGAAATTTTTTCAATGGAATCAAATTTCAAAATAATAGTAAGGACCAAACTTCGTAAGGACCTTTAAACATTCGCTGTAAAAAACCTGCGAACAAGTTGAAGATTTTTTTCAATTTGTTTATTAGTTACTATGCTTATAACTCAAGAACGTTTTGACGGGTTTTCACAATTCATACAACTTCGAAATGAAATCTTGGAAAAAATTGCGTAAAATATGCCAATAAAAATATGAAAGAAAAAATCCTTTTGGCGTGAATTTTTTTCAATTTAAAAAGTATATAGAAGTGTAAATTTTTTTTTGTTTTGAATTCTGAATGAATAATATCAAAAATGACATAGTACGCTATTCGATGTTAAATAGCGATCTTTCATGTCTGAAATTGGAATTTAGCTTTCAACTCCAGTATCTACACCGTGCTTCAGCTCGAAGATGCGAACACATTTAAACAAACAAAAAAAAGGCAGAACGTTATGGGGCTCATTTCAAAACGGGGATCTATCTACTTCTTTCACATGACAATAATCCGTCCAATGAGAACTCAATATGCAAAATTCATTGGGATTGAAATCAATGAAATACCGAATATAAAGGGCGCAAAGAAGAAGAGGGAAAAGGATTTCTATCCTTTCAGAAATTTTTCCTAAACTTTCACGATACCTTAAATCGCTTTTGCAGTTCATGACATCTATATCTATAAAAGAGGAAAATGTTTGTATGTTTGTTTGTTTGTAATTTATGGACTCGAAAACCGCTGAATAGATTTTCCTGAAAATTTCCATATATACTGCAACATCGCCTGAAAGAAACATAGGCTATATACATTTTTGAATTTCCACTTGGAACTGGAGATATAGCATCAGAATCGGAGGCATCTCCCAAAAATTTAGATTTTATATGCACATATCTATTGATTGGTTGAAGATACAGTCTCCAAATTTGGAATACGTAACGGAATTTGGAACAAAAATAAGTTTGCCAAATTATGTTGTAATCGGTTAAGATTTGGATATAGCTCCCATATATATTTTCGACCGATTTCGTTCATTTGATGCCTCAAACACAATATGAATGTTCGATTCCAATGAAATTTGGAATGTGTGACGGGATTTAATCCGAAAATAAATTTGTCAAATTATATTGAAATCGGTTCAGATTTGGATATAGCTCCTATATATATTTTCGGCCGATTTCAAGCATTTGATGCACCAAACACGCTATGTATCCCCAATTTCAATGAAATTTGAAACGTGTGATAGATTTTATCTAAAAAATTGATTTCCCAAATTATAATGAAATCGGTTCAGATTTGGATATAGCTCCCATATATATTTTCGGCCGATTTCATGTATTTGGTGGACCAAACACGATATGTATTTCCAATTGTAATGAAATTTAAAATAAGTAACGGAATTGGGAGCCAAAATGAATTTGTCAAATTAAATTGAAATCGGTTCAGATTTGGATATAGCTCCCATACATATTTTCGACCGATTTCATGTATTTGATGCACCAAACACGCTATGTAACTCTAATTTCAATGAAATTTGGAATGTGTAGCGGAAGTTAAAACAAATATACATTTGTCAAATTATATTAAAATCGGTTCAGATTTGGATATAGCTCTCATATATATTTTCGACCGATTTCATGTATTTATGCACCATACACGATATATGTTCGATTCCAAAGAAATTTGGAATATGTAACCGGATTTTAATTAGAAAATAAATTAGTCAAATTATATTAAAATCGGTTCAGATTTCGATATAGCTCCCATATATATTTTCCGCCGATTTCACATATTTGATGCACAAAACACGATACGTGTTTCCGATTCCAATAAAATTCGGCATGAGTGGCTAAATTTGGTACAAAAATAAATATGACAAATTATATTCAAATACGCTCAGATTTTATTTTAGGTTCCATATATATACTCAGCCGATTTCACATATTTGCACTCAAAGCGAGAGAGACAAAATTTGGCACCAGAAAAAATTGCCAAATTATATTGAAATCAGTTGAGGTTTGGATATAGCTACATATATATTTCGGCCGATTTCATGTATGTTATGCACCAAACATGATATATATGACCGATACCAATGAAATTCAGAATGTGTGGCGGAATATGGTTACAACAATAAATGTGACAAATTAATTGGAAATTAGTTAAGATTTGGATATAGCTCCCATATATTATCGTCCGATTTCACATATCTGACGCACCAATTTCAATAAAACATGAAAGGTGTGGCGGAGTTTGGTGTAGAAGTATTTTTTTTTTTAAATTATATTTAAATCGGATCAGATTGGGATTTGATTTTAATAAGAACCATCGACCCACAGCGCCTTAGGCTAACACTAAAAAATTAAACAACAATTGATTTGAAATACTCTTATTACGGCGAAGTATGTTGCTATCTCGAATTCACTAATTGCAATAGAAATGCCACTCGACTTCAAAAAATTGCAGTTTACTGCACGCTTGGTATTTGCTATGAAATAAATAAATTCGAAAGACAAACCCTTCGTGTATGTATGTCATGTTACTGCTTTTATAATGATTTTTTTTATTAACGCATTAAATTAGTGCAATATTTTTTTTTAAATTTGTTTTTCTTTATCCAACATATATTCGTAAATAAAATTTTGAATGCATATAAAATGAAAAGGGGTTGCGAAGCGCACCGGGTTCAGCTAGTTGGTCATAAACCCCGGATAAGGATACAACCCGATTTCAAGTATATCATACAACTTCGGAATGGAATCTTGAGAAAAAAAAATTGCGTAAAATATGCCAATCTATATTTTATCTATATATATATATATATATATATATGTCGTGTAATTTGACAAATTTATTTTCGGCTTAAGTCCCGTCACACATTCCAAATTTCATTGGAATCGAACATTCATATTGTGTTTGAGGCATCAAATGAACGAAATCGGTCGAAAATATATATGGGAGCTATATCCAAATCTGAACCGATTACAATATAATTTGGCAAACTTATTTTTGTTCCAAATTCCGTTACGTATTCCAAATTTGGAGACTGTATCTTCAACCAATCAATATATATGTGCATATAAAATCTAAATTTTTGTGAGGTACCTCCGATTCTGATGCTATATCTCCAGTTCCATGTGGAAATTCAAAAATGTATATAGCCTATGTTACTTTCAGGCGATGTTGCAGTATATATGGAAATTTTCAGGAAAATCTATTCAGCGGTTTTCGAGTCCATAAATTACAAACAAACAAACAAACAAGCATACAAACATTTTCCTCTTTTATTTGGAACAAAAATAAATTTGCCAAATTATATTGTAATCCGTTCAGATTTGGATATAGCTCCCATATATATTTTCGACCGATTTCATGTATTTGATGCACCAAACACGCTATGTATCTCTAATTTCAATTAAATTTGGAATGTGTAGCGGAAATTAAAACAAATATACATTTGTCAAATTATATTAAAATCGGTTCAGATTTGGATATAGCTCTCATATATATTTTCGACCGATTTCATGTATTTTATGCACCATACACGATATGTATGTTCGATTCCAAAGAAATTTGGAATATGTAACGGGATTTTGATTAGAAAATAAATTAGTCAAATTATATTAAAATCGGTACAGATTTGGATATAGCTCCCATATATATTTTCCGCCGATTTCACATATTTGATGCACAAAACACGATACGTATTTTCGATTCCAACGAAATTCGTCATGAGTGGCTAAATTTGGTACAAAATTAAATTTAACAAATTATATTCAAATACGCTCAGATTTGATTATAGCTCCCATATATATACACAGCCGATTTCACATATTTAATGCACCCAAAGCGAGAGAGAAAAAATCTGGCACCAGAAAAAATTGCCGAATTATATTGAAATCAGTTGAGGTTTGGATAAAGCTAACATATATATTTCGGCCGATTTCATATATGTTATGCACCAAACATGATATATATGACCGATACCAATGAAATTCAGAATGTGTGGCGGAATTTGGTTACAATAATAAATGTGACAAATTAATTGGAAATTAGTTAAGATTTGGATATAGCTCCCATATATATTATTGGCCGATTTCACATATTTGACGCACAAATTTCAATGAAATATGAAAGGTGTGGCGGAGTTTGGTGTAAAAGTATTTTTTATACCCTACAACACTATGTGTTGGGGGTATTATAAGTTTGATTGGGCCAGAATTTATGTAACACCTCGAAATATTGGTTTCCCATATAGGAAAGTATATATGGATCTTCCTAGCTCGCCGAGCTGAGTCGATCTAGCTATGTAAGTCCGTCTGTCCATGTTAATTTGTAATCACTCTACAGGTCGCAATTATGGCCCGATCTTCACGAAATTTAAAATGTAGGTGGGGTTAATGTCAGAATAGAACCCTATTTCTTTTGGAGATGATCGACAAATGTTTAGGGGTTGAAACGGACCAATACTGAAAAAATTTCGGATTTTGCAGTAGCTACACAGGTCGCAATTATAGACCAATCGACGCGGAATTTCGCATGTAGCTAGAGTTTAGGGCGGGGAAGAAGCCTACCAATTTGGGTAGACATCGGATAATATTTAGCGGGTAAAATAGGAAAAATTCAACATTTTTCATTAAACCGCGAATATTTTAAATCCCGGCGAAATCACGAAGCTATGAAAAGGTTACTTCTGACCTTTCCATTGGTGTTAACATCCAACAAATCGGATATATAGCAAAATATGTGCGATATATATGTCTATCAAAGAAAATATGCTTGAAAGATCTCATATATGTCGAGAACGGCTGAACTGATTTCGACAGTTCTCATTAATTAGGAATGGCCTCCTGGCAGGAAAGAAAAAAACGTCTAAAAAATCGCATAAAAATATCTCTCTAAAGATGAAAATATTGATTTTGTAATATTTTCTAATATTTTTTCAATTTTGTCATATTTTTGGCATAATTTCATTTTGAATTAAACATTTGGTAATATTTCTACAGCTAACAAAACTAAGTAGTTAGGATATCAGGATATCATATATCGCATTTATGGCCCGATCCTTGCGAAATTTTGCATGGGGATAAGATGAGGGCCAGAATAGAAGCCTACTCTTTTTGGAGATGAGCAAATTAGTTTAAGTTGCTATTAATCGAAAACTAGAGAACGAAACCTGATGGTTTTCTTTTATTATTTGTCACAATATCTTGTGGAATTCTTTCGAGTATCTCGCCTATATAAACTGTATCGTTTATTGTAGTGTTGTAGGGTATTCAACGGTCGGCCCCGCTCGACTGTAGCCTTTGCTTACTTGTTTTATAATTATATTTAAATCGGATCAGATTGGGATATGATTTTAATAAGAACCATTGACCCACAACGACTTAGGCTAACACTAACAAGTAAAATAGTATCAGTTGGTTTTGCCGACAGATGTATACCCTGAGCCTTGAGTTACGAACGTGACAGATTTGGACTATATCGACTACTTCTTGTACTTTATATGAGGTATGTGCACCTTTTCGGAAAATGGAAATATGCGTCAGGTAACAGATACAGCGGACCGAAGTATTCCATTTTCACACTTTATCTAATACAGATAAAATACATCATCCTAGTTTGAATAGAATCGGATGATAATTTTGCGTTTTATGAACTTCATGGATACTCATATTTTTGACCTTTTGTGGGGGAGGTACCAGAAGGAGTGGACCGATATATCCCATCTTCACACCAGATCTTGAGTTAGTAGAAATAATGGGACGTGTGTAATATGAAGAGAACTGGATGTTTATTTCGGATTCTTTGGAATGCACAGTGGTCGAGGTCGTATGGGAACAGCGGCCAAAAATACTTTCAGTGCAGATATCAATATGAATCTTTGGTTATGGTACCTTGATGGGATAAATATAAAAAATGTGACAAAATGGATATGGTCGATGCATGTTTTGGCATGGTCCCCATATAACGTACCTCCCGAATAAGGGTTATTTGCCCAATTCTTGTCACATTTCTACACCAGATTGTAAAGTTATTTGACATTTTACGTTCTAAGGAGCTAAAAAATAATCTTACTGAAAATTATTTGGATCAGCCCGCCATCAGGTAGAGTCCCTTGTAGGGTACCTCCAAAAATAAAAGCATTTTTTATACAAATCAAGTCACAATTTGATTATTTTTTGTAAACAAAATAAAATAACAATTTAATGTAAAATTAAATCAAAAATAAATTTTGAATAAATAATTAGTTTGACTTAAAGCCCTATTGAAATTGGATATAACCGGTCAAAATTTAGGTATAGCTCCCATATATATTCATCCAATTTGCCTTATATTGTGCACCAAACATGTAATATCAGCCTAAATAGTATGGAATATACGTACGACCAGATGGGACCTGAAAATAAGTATGCCAAATTTGATCGAAATCGGTTCATATATATATATGCACTCTGTGACAACGATATTTGGGGAAATATATCAAATATAACTCAGAAATACCCTTTCTAAATTTTATCGAGATCTGTTAATATTTGGACATGGCTCAAATATATATCTTTGTCCGATTTGCCTTTTATTGTGCACCAAACGTGTAATATTAGCCCAAATCAAATTTAGATATAGCTCTCATATATATCTATCCGATTTCAAGTTAATTGTGCACCAAATGGATAATACAAGCCCGAATTGAAAAGGCGCAAATGCCTCGACAAATTTAATAGAAATCGATTCAGAGGAGGATATTCCTCCCATATATTAGTTCCTTTGGACTTTTAATTATTACTATAATCATTGTTGGTATGATTTAATTCTCACAAATTCCCCATTAAAACCTTTATTTGTTATGTGACGCTCTACTAAATATGCAAAGTCGGCCCCGCTCGACTTTAAGACTTTCTTTACGGGTTATTGTTTGGTAAGGTTCGCTGTCCCATTATAAAAGGGTCAGAGCTCAGAAGAAGACGGTTAATAAGATCTGTGTTTGTTGAAACACGAGAATTTTTTCGGTCATGATTTAGTCGAAACTTGGAAGACAGTGCCATGGATATAAATTTGTTAACTCTTAAGCAGTTTCCAGTGCAAAGGCCTTAAATTTTTCGACATTAATATAATATCCAGAGACAATGCTTGCAACATTATTGAACACCCCTCAATTACATCATTATCAATCCCTAACAACAAAAACATACCATAGAACTGACAAAATTGCAGCGAAGTCACTTCACTATATTGGGCATAACGTACACATCTGACAAAATCTGAAAGTTAAATTAGCACTTTTAGAATCTTAGGACCATTACTAATGGCGTGAAAAAAATCACATTGGAGGATTCAGGGGGGAAAACAATTAAAACTTTAAATGAAATCCAATTTTATTTTCAAAATTAATCTTAAAGGCAACTCAGAACACTCACATCTTTTATATTATACACATATACTAAACACACAAATTACTGCACTAAAAATAATTTAATACCTTGCTTTTCAATAATAATGCGAAGATTTGTAATTTTAAAATGTATTTAATTTTGTAATACAGTTCTATTTTTACTCCACTTTTTCTCTGATCCCACTGAAAAAAACGACTAACTACATTTTCTCTTTTTTGATGCTATTTTCGAAGTGTCCCGTTAGAATGAAGCCAAGATTATTATGTTTGCTAGAAAGCTTAACCCCTTAAGAGTTCATTTGTACACATTTGACAATAAATATCTGATTTTCATTTTTTGAATTTTGGCCAATGGCAGCGACCACTGTGGAATGGAATCGTGTTCAAGTGTTTTAAGAGCGTGATGAATATTCAAAATTTCGACCTTTTGTGGGGGAGGTACTTGATGGAGTGGACCTATGTTATCCATTTTTGCACCTGACCTAGAACTGATGTAAATATCAGGATTTGCAAAGTTGGAACAAAATCGGATTATCGATTCTCTTTCTGTGCAGAAAATATTTTTTTTATATATTTTTTTATATATTTTATTTTTTTGAAAATCTTGATCATTTGTGTGGGAGGTACCAGAAGGGGTGGACCGATATATTCCATCTTAACACCATACCTTGGGTTAATATAAATATTAAGATGTGTGAAATTTGAGACAATCGGACTCTTACATCACATTTTATGAGAGTTGTAATTATTTAAAATTTCGACCCTTTGTGGGGGAGGTACCAGAAGGAGTGGACCGATATTTTTACACTTGACCTAGCACTTACGCAAATATTGAGATTTGCAAAGTTTGAGCAAAATCGGATTATCGTTTCTCTTTCTGTGCAAAAAATATATATTTGTTAAAATTTCGACCATTTGTGGGGGAGGTACCAGAAGGAATGGACAGATATATTACATCTTAACATCAGACCTTGGGCTAACATAAATATTGGCATTTGTGAAATTTGAAGACAATCGGGCTCTTACATCACATATTATGAGAGTTGTAATTATTCAACATTTTGACCATTTGTGGGGGAGGTACTTGATGGAGTGGACCGATATTGTCCATTTTCACACTTGACCTAACACTGACGCAAATATTAAGATTTGCAAAGTTGGGGCAAAATCGGTTTATCGCTTCTCTTTCTGTGCAAAAAATAAATTTTTTGAAAATTTCGACCTTTTGTGGGGGAGGTACCAGAAGGAGTGGACCGATATTGCCCATCTCCGAACTCGATCTAAGTTTGACAAAAATATTACGATGTATCAAGTTTGGACCAAATCGGATACTCCCTTCAAGAGTTATCGTGCGCACCAGCCAGCCAGACAGACAGACAGACAGACGGACGGACGGACGGACGGACATCGCTAGATCGACTCCAAATGTTCTGAAACGGATTTGGTCCATAGAGACCTAGGGTCTAAAACCGTTATTTCGACTAGGCACATTTTGACCGTATCAAATGATATATACCCTCTGTAGCCATATGGCTGAGGGTATAAAAAACAACACAACAATTGATTTGAAATACGCTTATTACGGCGAAGTATGTTGCTATCTCGAATTCACTAATTGCAATAGAAAAACCACTCTACTTAAAAAAATTGCAGTTTCCTGCACGCTTGGTATTTGCTATGAAATAAATAAATCCAAAGGACAAACCCTTCGTGAATGCATGCCATGTTACTGCTTTTGTAATGATTTTTTTTAAATTAGTGCAATATCTTTTTTTTTAATTTGTTTTTCTTTTCCATATATACTGCAACATCGCCTGAAAGTAACATAGGCTATATACATTTTTGAATTTCCACTTGGAACTGGAGATATAGCATCAGAATCGGAGGTACCTCCCAAAAATTTAGATTTTATATGCACATATCTATTGATTGGTTGAAGATACAGTCTCCAAATTTGGAATACGTAACGGAATTTGGAACAAAAATAAGTTTGCCAAATTATATTGTAATCGGTTCAGATTTAGATATAGCTCCCATATATATTTTCGACCGATTTCGTTCATTTGATGCCTCAAACACAATTTGAATGTTCGATTCCAATGAAATTTGGAATGTGTGACGGGATTTAATCCGAAAATAAATTTGCTAATTTATATTTTCGACCGATTTCAAGCATTTGATGCACCAAACACGCTATGTATCCCCAATTTCAATGAAATTTGAAACGTGTGATAGATTTTATCTAAAAAATTGATTTCCCAAATTATATTGAAATCGGTTCAGATTTGGATATAGCTCTCATATACATTTTCGGCCGATTTCATATATTTGGTGGACCAAACACGACATGTATTTCCAATTGTAATGAAATTTAAAATAAGTAACGGAATTGGGAGCCAAAAATAATTTGTCAAATTAAATTGAAACCGGTTCAGATTTGGATATAGCTCCCATATATATTTTCGACCGATTTCATGTATTTGATGCACCAAAAACGCCATGTATCTCTAATTTCAATGAAATTTGGAATGTGTAGCGGAAATTAAAACAAATATACATTAGTCAAATTATATTTAAATCGGTTCAGATTTGGATATAGCTCTCATATATATTTTCGACCGATTTCATGTATTTTATGCACAAAACACGATACGTATTTCCGATTCCAACGAAATTCGGCATGAGTGGCTAAATTTGGTACAAAAATAAATTTGACAAATTATATTCAAATACGCTCAGATGTGATTATAGCTCCCATATATATACTCAGCCGATTTCACATATTTGATGCACCCAAAGCGAGAGAGACAAAATCTGGCACCAGAAAAAATTACCAAATTATACTGAAATCAGTTGAGGTTTGGATATAGCTAACATATATATTTCGGCCGATTTCATACATATTATGCACCAAACACGATATATATGACCGATTCCAATAGAATTCAGAATGTGTGGCGGAATTTGGATATAATAATAAATGTGATAAATTAAATGGAAATTAGTGAAGATTTGGATATAGCTCCCATATATATATTCTCGGCCGATTTCACATATTTGACGCACCAATTTCAATGAAATATGAAAGGTGTGGCGGAGTTTGGCGTAAAAGTAATTTTTTTAAAATTATATTTAAATCGGATCAGATTGGGATATGATTTTAATAAGAACCATTGACCCACAACGCCTTAGGCTAACACTAAAAAACAACACAACAATTTAGTTGAAATACGCTTATTACGGCGAAGTATGTTGCTATCTCGAATTCACTAATAGCAATAGAAATGCCGCTCTACTTAAAAAAATTGCAGTTTCCTGCATGGTATTTGCTATGAAATAAATAAATCCAAAGGACAAACGGTAACGGTACCCCCCGATATTCGGTATTTTGATGATTTTATCCTCATTTTTCAACGGAATGGTCACAAGGGGTTCTTTGTACACAAGGGGGTTCTTTGTACACAAGGGGGTTCTTTGTGAGCACTTTACCCACCGACAGAGAATTCTCTATATAGGTTAACGATAACGTATAGCTCCCATATAACGGTACTCCGCGATATTCGGTATTTTGATGATTTTAGCCACATTTTCCAATCGTATTGCCTGAAAATCCACACATGGAGTTCCTTGTGAGTACTTTACACGCAGACATAGATTTGTCTTTATAGGTCCACAATATCGTATATCCCCCCATATATCGGCTCCTTCCTATATTAGATATTTTAAAGATTTTAAATGAATTTTTATTGGATTATTTTTTAGGAAAAATTTCTAATTCGTTCCAAATGGTGGAGGGTATTCAAAGTTCGGCCCGGCCGAACTTACTGCTTTTTTACTTGTTATTACCAAAATTTTATGATAATCACCAATAAATTGGGATTGTTCAGTATATATTTCATTTTTTCTATTCATTTGTTGTTTCTATGCTCATTTTGTTATTGAACTCAATTTTATTTTTACGTGGTGTTTGTTACTTCAAAATTACAGCACACACAAAAACACACACTCACCGTCGAAAGTAACACACACACACTCTCCCAATTTAAGCATACGTACACAAATGACACACAATTTGACGATGACACGGTTCGATGACATCGTTGACACCCTGCATTTATGGAGAACACCAAGCCAATATTCGAGTCAGCCATACCACGATCGAACCTTAGACAATGGCACACATGAATCAAAATGGGGGATGTTGTTGGTTGTCGTTGCCTATCAAATACAAAGCGCATGATTGAGTAGACGAAGTCAGTGTGTCGAAAAAAGCATAATTCATACAATTCGTCTTGTGCAGGCCTTTAATACGTATGATGGTTTAACATTGATACGCCTTTTAAACAAGCACACACAAGAGCATTTTCATCCAACCAGTACAGCTCTGTTTATGATCAGCAGGATATTAATATGAGCAAATACAAACTAGAAAATTCCAATTATAATTTTTTAATATATCAAAAGTGATAATAATTTACTTTAAACTGATTTAAATAAAACTAAAGAATTAAACAGCAGCTGATATCAGAGAGAACTAACGGTTCACTCCTCAAATGTGTAACTTATTTGTATTTGCTCCATGTATGTTTTATGTTTAAGATATTGGGACTTACTGCTTAGGTTGCTGGAGCTCCCACGATGAAAGGCCTTTCAGGGGGGTGAGGTTCACGCAATTTGTAACCAATTCCAAACACCAATGTGATTTATGTTCAGTACTAATTTTAAGTTCCAATTAATTTTTCCATTTACTCCTGTTTGTTTTACTTGGTGCATTTTTTTAAATGGGCTTAATTTAACACTTTTTTTTACAGAAGCCAATAATCAAAACCGATTGAACGAACACAGCACCACCATAAGATATACTCTTAATTAATTGTTTCACTTCCAACTGTTCCAAACACGTTTATGGCAAGGCTTAAATTTTATTTAACAAATATATACTAACTAGCTGGCCCGGTCCGCGTTGGGTATATTAACTTTTTCATTCCGTTTGTAACATTCCTAAATGTTCGTCATAGACCCAATCTATATCTATAAAAGAGGAAAATGTTTGTATGTTTGTTTGTTTGTTTGTAATTTATGGACTCGAAAACCGCTGAATAGATTTCCCTGAAAATTTCCATATATACTGCAACATCGCTTGAAAGTAACATAGGCTATATACATTTTTGAATTTCCACTTGGAACTGGAGATATAGCATCAGAATCGGAGGTACCTCCCAAAAATTTTGATTTTATATGCACATATCTATTGATTGGTTGAAGATACAGTCTCAAAATTTGGAACGTGTAACGGAATTTGGAACAAAAATAAGTTTGCCAAATTATATTGTAATCGGTTCAGATTTGGATATAGCTCCCATATATATTTTCGACCGATTTCGTTCATTTGATGCCTCAAACACAATATGAATGTTCGATTCCAATGAAATTTGGAATGCGTGACGGGATTTAATCCGAAAATAAATTTGTCAAATTATATTGAAATCGGTTCAGATTTGGACATAGCTCCCATATACATTTTCGGCCGATTTCATGTATTTGGTGGACCAAACACGATATGTATTTCCAATTGTAATGAAATTTAAAATAAGTAACGGAATTGGGAGCCAAAATGAATTTGTCAAATTAAATTGAAATCGGTTCAGATTTGGATATAGCTCCCACATATATTTTCGACCGATTTCATGTATTTGATGCACCAAACATGATATATACGACCGATATCAATGAAATTCAGAATGTGTGGCGGTATTTGGTTACAATAATAAATGTGACAAATTAATTGGAAATTAGTTAAGATTTGGATATAGCTCCCATATATATTATCGGCCGATTTCACATATTTGACGCACCAATTTCAATGAAATATGAAAGGTGTGGCGGAATTTGGTGTAAAAGTAATTTTTTTAAAATTATATTTAAACCGGATCAGATTGGGATATGATTTTAATAAGAACCATTGATCCACAACGCCTTAGGCCAACACTAAAAAACAACACAACTATTGATTTGAAATACGCTTATTACGGCGAAGTATGTTGCTATCTCGAATTCACTAATTGCAATAGAAATGCCACTCAACTTCAAAAGATTGCAGTTTACCAATGACCAATGTCATGAACTGCAAAAGCGACTAAGGTATCGTGAAAGTTTAGGAAAAATTTCTGAAAGGATGGAAATCCTTTTCCCTCTTCTTTTTTGCGCCCTTTATATTCGGTATTTCATTGATTTCAATCCCAATGAATTTTGCATATTGAGTTCTCATTGGACGGATTATTGTCATGTGAAAGAAGTAGATAGATCCCCGTTTTGAAATGAGCCCCATAAGGTGCTGCCTTTTTATACCCTACACCACAAGGTGGTCAGGGTATTATGTCTTTGAGCATTTGTTTGTAACAGGCAGAAGGAAACGAGATAGACCCATAGTTCCTTTTGATGATCTGCATAGAATCACATTCTGAGTCGATTTATGCATGTCCGTCCGTCCGTCTGTCCATGTATTTTTGTAAACAAAGTACAGGTCGCATTTATTGTCCGATCCAGATGAAATTTGGATTGAAATTGGAGAAAATCGGTCAAAATTTAGATATAGCTCCCATATATATCTTCGTCCGATTTGCCTTTTATTGTGCACCAAACGTGTAATATCAGCCCGAATTGTATGGAATTGTATGGAATTTTGCATATACACCCAAATTAGGCCTGAAAATATGTATGCCAAATTTCATCGAAATCAGTTCAGATATAGCTATAGCTCCCATATATATTGTTCATCCGATTTGTTATTTTTGTCCACCGCCGCCGTAATATGCACTATGCAACAACAATATTTGGGGAAATATATCAAATACAGCTCAGAAATACATTTGCAAAATTTTATCGAGATCGGTTCAGATTTGGATATAGCTCCCATATATAACTTCGTCCGATTTACCATTTATTGTGCACCAAACGCCTAATATTTGTCCAAATGGGATGGAATTTGGCACTTACGACCGAATTGAGTCTAGAAGCTAGTGTGTCAAATTTAGTGATGATCGGTTCAGATATAGCTATAGCATCCATATATATTATTCATCCGACTTGTTATATTTGTTACCCACAACCGAAATATGCACTCCGTAACAACGATATTCAGGGAAATATATCAACTACAGCTCAGAAATATATTTGCCAAATTTTATCGAGATCGGTTCAGATTTGGATATAGCTCCCATATATATCTTAATCCGATATCAAATTAATTGTGGACCAAATGGGCAATACAATTCCGAATTTAAAATATATATGCCGAAGCATATATATATATATATATATGCTTCGGCATATAATAATTATAATCATAGGGTGTATGATTGAACTCTCCCATAAAAACTTTGAATTGTTTTGTGGAGCTCTACTTAATTAGCAAAGTGGTGTAGGGTATCATAAAGTCGGCCCCGCCCGACTTGAAGGCTTTCTTTACTGGTTTTTGTTTGTTTAAATGTGTTCGCATTTTCGAGCTGAAGCACGATGTAGATAGTGGAGTTGAAAGCTAAATTCCAATTTATATATATATATATATATATATATATATATATATATATATATATATATATATATATATATATATATATATATATATATATATATAAATTGGAATTTAGCTTTCAAGTGTGTTGCTATATATATTTGAAATTCCACTCGAAACTGGAGATATAGCATCAGAATCCCAAAAATTTGAATTTATATATATATGGAATAAATGACGGTATTTGATTAGACAATATATTTGCCATTTTATATGGAAATCGGTTCAGATTTGGATATAGCTCTCATATATATTTTCGCCCGATTTCATGTATTTTATGCATTAAACATTCAATTGCAATGAAATTTGAAATATGTGACGGGATTTGATCAGAAAATAAATTTTTTAAATTATATTGAAATCAGTTCAGATTTGGATATAGCTCCCATATATATTTTCGTCCGATTTCACACATATTATGCACCAAACATGGTATGTACCTCCAATTTCATTGAAATATGGACTGTGTGGCGGAATTTGGTGTACATGTAAATTTTGTCAAATTATGTTGAAATTGTTTAGATTGGAATATGATTCTATTAAGAAGCATTGACCCACAACGCCTTTGCAATGGTATAAGGCTAACAGTAAACAAGTAAAAAAGCTGTAAGTGCCCTCCACCATTTGGAACGAATTTGCCATGTTTCAAAGAAAAAAAATAAATAAATAAAATACGTTAAGAATTGTGTTAAAATCTTAAAAATACCAAATGAATACGGAGACGTGGACCTACACAGACAATATTCTGTCATAGGTAGTAAGTAGTAAGCATTACGAACTTCAAATACGAAATATGATCCAATTCCGGCGAATAATGTCTCTAAAATCATCAAAGTACCGAATATCGGGAGATACCGTTATATGGGCGCTGTACCAAAACGTGAACCTACATGTTCCATTTTCAATAGCAAAAGTCCTGCAGACATAATATACTGTTGCCGCCAATTTAATGCAGCACTGAAAATATGCAGCTCTGTACTTTTATTTTTCATTTTACTATTGTTCTTATACCTTTGTACCTCATGCACTATTCATCTTATGTTTTGCTTTACATCCGGAAATTCCTTTTGAAACTGTTTTTCTTACCAAGCAGAAGTAGTTGCGCACAACTTGCGCTATATTTTCATAAATGAAAAGTTGATGGTTTGAAACCAAAAAGTAAGTCTTAACATAATTAACTTAACATTACTAATTATGTACTATTTTAAGGAATTATAACATAAGGTTGCGTCACGAGTTGACAATAAAGAAATAATTGGATTTCACTAAAATTAACCTGTGTTGAAAATCAATTCAAGTCATCACGAGCTACTAATGCGAACAAATTTATAATTCTTTTTGTGGTCTATCTGGCAATAACGGATACACTGGAGGGAAAGATTGTAGCCCTGGACCTAAAGTTCACAAAGCTGTCACATTCAACACAATCTCGGCCACACGTAAGTAAAATATGGACCCTTTACCTCACCCCGGTCAACCACAGATTAAAGACGTATTACCACAAAACGTCCAACAAATATGTCAGCTTTGCCACGAACAACTTGCCGATATCGTTGTTAGTTGCAAGTCATGTCAAAAACCATACCATACCACCTGCGCAAAGGTCCCTAGCCCACAAGAGTCATGGCTATGTCAATCGTGTAACACAAACTTTTCGCTCTCTGCTTCGAGCACACACTCTTCATTGGCGTCAAAAGACTCTGCTAGCCGAAGAAAGACACTTGCGCTAAAGCGGTTAGAAGAGGAGCGGGAGCTGTCCATGAGACGCGATCAGGAATATCTGCAGAAAAAATATAAAATTCTTCATGAAATAGAAGAAGAAGATGCTAATGACCATCTTCCACCAGTCTCGAATCAAATTACGCAAGAAACAAATGTCACGGTCTCGCCGCCGAACCTAACCTCATTTAATGCATCTTTGCATGTGCCAAACACCCTACCTATAATGACTACCGTCGCACACAATCCTCCAGTAAACCGTTTATATGAACCAACCAATGTCACAACTTCACGACCTTTTAACCCGATTTGTCCAAATTTTCCGTTGCACTCAACAGTAAATCAAAATGTGAACCAACCACGTCTAAGTTATTCCCAAAATATAAATAACACACAGCAGGCACAATCATTTATTAATCGTGAACAGACGGAAACATCTCAGCCACAGCTATTGCAGCCAACAACACTGGAGACCAGATTAAGATCCGACCAAGTACATGCTCGACAAACAGTGCCTAAAGACCTACCCACCTTTTCAGGTTATCCGGAGGAATGGCCTTTGTTTAGCTCGACATACGACTGGTCTACAGAAGTCTGCGGCTTGACTGATGCAGAAAATCTTATAAGGCTCCAAAGATCTCTGCGAGGTGAAGCATTGGAAGCTGTTAAAAGAATTCTTATTCATCCTTCATGTGTGCCTCATGCTATTTCCACATTGAAATTACTGTACGGTCAACCAGACAAGATTCTGTTTTCTCTGAAAAATAAAATAAAAACATTACCGCCAATTAACCTCAACAAAATGGAAACCATAACAAACTTTGCCATCCAAGTAAAAGGCCTCCAATCAACTATTGAAGCCTGTGGACTCTTTGATGAATTGAACGATACTTCGCTGCTTCAGGAACTTGTCGCCAAATTGCCACCGTATTATCAAATAATTTGGGGTTCAATAAAATTAGGTCTTCAGCAAAATGATCAAAAAACTAATTTAACAGAGTTTGCCAATTGAATCTTTGACATTGGACTGTCAGCTAGCACTGTTAACATTACAAATAACATGACTCTTGACTCTGTTAATAATCGTAAACAAAAGAGTGCCTTTTGCAATACACACACAGAAACTAATAATAAGAAATGTCTGGTTTGCAGCAGTGATTGTAAAACTGTTACAAGCTGTAAAAAGTTTCTGTCAGCTGACCGCAAAGATAGATGGAATTATGTCAACAGATTAGAGTTGTGCAAGCACTGCTTACGGAAACATTCAGGTGTCTGTTATAACAGAGATAAAAGCTGTAATGTAGAAGGCTGTCAATTTAAACATAATAAGCTTCTTCATAAGTATGTAAGCAACAATACCCCAAGAAAAAACAATGAGAAAGAGAGTGATAACAGTAATGCTCAAAATATAAACGCACATGATACTCAAAAACAAAATATTCTCTTTAAAGTAATTCCAATAAAAATTTATGGAAACAACAACAAATTCATTTCTTCATACGCGTTTTTGGATGACGGCTCTTCAATTAGCTTAATAGACGAAGAAATAATAAAACAGTTGGAATTGGAGGGGGAAGCTGCACCACTATGTTTAAAATGGACAGCAAAAATAGAAAGAATGGAAGAAAGCTCACAACGCATTACAGTCCAGGTGTCGGGAAGTAACAACAGAAGTTTTAGTGTTGATGTTCGCACTGTAAGAGGACTTTCCTTGCCCAAACAAACACTGGATTATAAAACTTTAAGTAGAAAATTTAGTCACTTAAAGGGATTGCCAGTTGAAAGTTATTATGCCGCAACACCAAAAATTCTTATTGGACTTAACAATATAAACATAACATTGGCGAACAAAATCAAGGAAGGCAGAAAAAATGAACCAATTGCTATTAAAACCGCATTAGGGTGGACAGTTTTTGGACCTTTTGGTAGCAATCAAGCTGTACAATACAATCTTCATATATGCGAGTGTTTGGAGACTGAAAGCCAAATAAACCGATTGGTAAAAAGTTTTTTTAGCATTGAAAGTCTGGGTATTAATTATCAAAATGTCAGGGCCACTAGAGAGGATGAAAGGTCGTTGCAACTTCTAGATAATTTTACCAAGCAACGAGATGATGGTCATTATGAAACCACTCTACTGTGGCAAAATTATAAAATATTTTTGCCAAATAATTACCAAATGGCGAAAAGTAGACTTTTATGTCTTGAAAAGCAAATAAGAAAAAATAGCGAACTTTATGCAGTGTATGCTAAGACGATCGACGAATATCTTACCAAAGGTTATATCACCAAGATTGATGTAAATACATCGGCTGATAGAATCTGGTATCTTCCTACCTTTCCTGTATACAATAAGAATAAGCCAGGCAAGTGTCGGATTGTATGGGATGCTGCCGCCAAGTTTAATGGGATTTCGTTAAATTCCATGCTCTATAAAGGCCCAGACCTGTTGGCTTCGTTACAAGCAATATATTTTCAGTTCAGGGAACGGTCTGTAGCCATTTGTGCTGACATCGAGCAAATGTTTCACCAGGTTTTTATGCGCGAAGAAGACAGACATGTTCAGCGATTCTTATGGCGTAATTGTGATTCCAGCAAAGAACCTGATGTTTACCTCATGAATGTTATGATATTTGGAGCCTCCTGTGCTCCATGTATTTCCCAATACGTAAAAAATAAAAATGCCTCCAAATTTGAAAATAAATTTCCTGAAGCTGCTTCTGCCATTAAAAACAATCATTACGTAGATGATTTTCTGTACTCTGTCGATACAGTAGAGCAAGCCATTGATATAGCAAAGGATATTAAGTATATTCAACTGCAAGCTGGATTTAACCTTAGAAATTGGGTTTCGAATAATATTCGAGTGGTAAACCAAATAGAAAAACCACATCATGTGAAAGAAAAGCTGTTGAACATGGGTTCAGATAAGGGAACGGAAAAGGTTTTAGGTGTTTTTTGGAACCCCTTAGATGATGCCATCGTATTTAAGATTTCACCCCATATTCTAAGCCACGATATTGTTCGTCTTAATAAGGCTCCTACAAAACGACAAATTTTAAAAATTTTAATGACTGTTTACGATCCCCTGGGACTTGTTGGTAATTTCGTAATGTACCTTAAAATAATTTTACAAGAAATTTGGAGAAGCGGCGTCAGCTGGGATGAGCTAGTTAAGGAAGAACAACTTGTGAAGTGGAAAAAGTGGTTACAATATCTTCCCGATTTAGAAAAGGTTAAAATTCAACGTTGCTATTTGAAATCAATTGAGGATTACAACGATGCTTACATAGAGCTACATACATTTGTGGATGCGAGTGAATGTGGCTATGCAGCAGTAGCTTATTTTCGTATAGAGAGGAATAATAACACCGTTTGCTCGCTGGTGGGATCTAAAACCCGTGTTGCACCTTTGAAAATTATCTCAATTCCTCGTTTAGAGTTAATGGCTGCACTCATTGGCTGTCGTTTCGCCAAAAACATATTAAAACACCATACAATCTCCATAAATAAACAATATTACTGGTCTGACTCAAAGACAGTAATCAGTTGGTTAAGAAATGCTAATAAAAAATATCACCAATTTGTCTCTTTGCGTATTAGCGAAATTTTGGACACCACAGATTTGCAAGATTGGCATTGGATTCCAGGAAAGTACAATGTTGCCGATGAAGCAACTAAGTGGGCAAAGAAACCCGATCTCTCTTTGGATAGTCGATGGTTTAAGGGGCCTGATTTCCTATTAACACCTAAATATGAATGGCCAAGCTATGAAACACAGGTAGAATCAGATGATTCAGAAATAGTTGAATGTGTGCATGTCCACGATACAAAAGAGCTATTTATAAACATAAATCGTTTTTCCAATTGGAACAGATTATTGAGAACTGCTGCATATGTTGTTCGTTTTTGTGATGTTGTTCAACAAAAGGCAAAATCTAAACGTGAAATTGATTCAACCGAACTTTCCAGAGCTGAAAATTTATTGTTTCGTCTTGCACAACAGGAAGTTTACCGCGAAGAAATTCATCTTTTAAAATCGAACAAAAAATTATCGAAATCAAGTTCATTGTACAAAGTTACTCCAGTATTAGATGAAAATCAAATCCTTCGTGTAGAAGGACGAATAGATAGAGCTCTTATTCCTGAAGAAACCAAATCCCCTATAATTTTGCCAAGGGGTAGTCGCATTACGCAACTGATAATTATGAATTTTCATATAAATTACAAACATCTTAATCACGAAACGGTGATAAACGAGTTGAGACAGCGATTTTATATTCCTCGGTTAAGGGCTGTTTTTAAAAAATTTTTGAAACAGTGCCAAATGTGTAAAATAAAGAAAGCTGTTCCAAACATACCTCAAATGGCGAAGTTGCCAAAAGCCCGATTGGCAGCGTTTTGTCGTCCGTTTACATATACAGGTGTGGACTATTTTGGCCCAATTATGGTAACGGTTGGCCGACATAAAGAAAAGAGGTATGGTGCTTTATTTACGTGTCTTACGGTACGAGCTGTCCATATAGAGGTTGTCAACACTCTTAACACGTCATCGTGCATAATTGCAATTAGAAATGTTATATGTCGTCGCGGGACCCCTAGAGAGTTTTATAGTGACAATGGGACAAATTTTGTTTGCGCAGAAAAGGAAATCCGAGAAGCCGTAAGAGAAATTGATAAGAACGAACTAATACGTGTTTTTACTACGACTATAACAAAATGGAACTTTATCCCACCCTCGTCACCGCATATGGGAGGGGCGTGGGAAAGACTGGTGAGATCGGTAAAAAACGTTTTTTATAGTATTTCCCATATTCGCACGCCAAGTGATGAGCTACTTCGAGGAATGCTAGCTGAAGTGGAAAACATAATTAATTCCAGACCCTTGGTTTACGTTCCAATCGAACACGAAAATGCAGAAGCAATTACACCAAATCACCTGCTGCTATGTTCATCCAATGGTATGAAACCGCTGGCGACATACGACGACAGTGGCACTTAAACAAAACTGGCTCGCTTCCCAACAATATGCAGAAATGTTCTGGCGTAAGTGGGTAAAAGAATACTTGCCATCTTTGACGCTTAGAACAAAGTGGTATGAAAAGACTAAACCGTTGCAAGTTGGGGACTTAGTTATTGTGGTTGACCCGTCGAGTCCAAGAAACGTGTGGCCAAGAGGAAAAATTGTAGGAACTACTATGGCAATTGATGGGCAGATTCGAAAGGCGAGGGTCTTAACTAGGAACGGAGTGATTGTGCGCCCTGCAACAAGATTGGCGATATTGGATGTGTCCTCAATTTAGGAGTATGACTTCGAAAGTTTCTCGTCATACTGCAGGGGGGTGTTGCCGCCAATTTAATGCAGCACTGAAAATATGCAGCTCTGTACTTTTATTTTTCATTTTACTATTGTTCTTATACCTTTGTACCTCATGCACTATTCATCTTATGTTTTGCTTTACATCCGGAAATTCCTTTTGAAACTGTTTTTCTTACCAAGCAGAAGTAGTTGCGCACAACTTGCGCTATATTTTCATAAATGAAAAGTTGATGGTTTGAAACCAAAAAGTAAGTCTTAACATAATTAACTTAACATTACTAATTATGTACTATTTTAAGGAATTATAACATAAGGTTGCGTCACGAGTTGACAATAAAGAAATAATTGGATTTCACTAAAATTAACCTGTGTTGAAAATCAATTCAAGTCATCACGAGCTACTAATGCGAACATATACATTTGAGTAAAATTTCATCAACCTACTTTATTTCGTTAGGAAGTTAAAGTGATTTCCACAGACTGACAGAATGACGGACGAACACCGCTAAATCGACATAGAACTTTATGCTGAACAAGAATACATATACTTTTTGGGATCTAAAATGTATATTTCGAAGTGTTACAAACGGAATGACAAATTTAATAACCCTCCATGCTATGGTGGAGAGTAAAAAAAACTACACAAAAATTTAATTGAGGGTAAGATTATTACTGGAAAGTGTGTTGCTACCTCGAATTCTCTAATTGCAATAGAAATGTCTTTCAACTTCAGACGATTGCAGTTTCCGCACGGTTGGCATTTGCTATGAAATTAATAAATCCGAAGTACAATCCCTTCGTATATGCGGACTAAATTTAGCATGTTCCTGCTTTGGAAGACAGAGCTATTTGTTTGTTTACGCATTGAAGTATTACAATAATAAGGTTTCTAAAATTTTTGAATTTGTTTTATTTCTATTTTTTAACCAACAAATATTCACATATAAAAGCGAAAGGAGTAGCGAAGCGCGCTAGTCTATCTATATCTATATCTATCTTCTATCTATATGTATAAAAGAGGAAAATGTTTGTATGTTTGTTTGTTTGTTTGTTTGTTTGTAATTTATGGACTCGAAAACCGCTGAATAGATTTTCCTGAAAATTTCCATATATACTGCAACATCGCCTGAATGTAACATAGGCTATATACATTTTTGAATTTCCACTTGGAACTGGAGATATAGCATCAGAATCGGAGGTACCTCCCAAAAATTTAGATTTTATATGCACATATCTATTGATTGGTTGAAGATACAGTCTCCAAATTTGGAATACGTAACGGAATTTGGAACAAAAATAAGTTTGCCAAATTATATTGTAATCGGTTCAGATTTGGATATAGCTCCCATATATATTTTCGACCGATTTCGTTCATTTGATGCCTCAAACACAATATGAATGTTCGATTCCAATGAAATTTGGAATGTGTGACAGGACTTAAGCCGAAAATAAATTTGTCAAATTATATATATTCCATATATATTTTCGGCCGATTTCAAGCATTTGATGCACCAAACACGCTATGTATCCCCAATTTCAATGAAATTTGAAACGTGTGATGGATTTTATCTAAAAAATTGATTTCCCAAATTATATTGAAATCGGTTCAGATTTGGATATAGCTCCCATATATATTTTCGACCGATTTCATTTATTTAATGCACCAAACACGCTATGTATCTCTAATTTCAACGAAATTTGGAATGTGTAGCGGAAATTAAAACAAATATACATTTGTCAAATTATATTAAAATCGGTTCAGATTTGGATATAGCTCTCATATATATTTTCGACCGATTTCATGTATTTTATGCACCATACACGATATGTTTGTTCGATTCCAAAGAAATTTGGAATAGAACAGTGTGGCCGTAGTATTTTGTTGTTGCAAAATGGTCAGGCTTATCCCTTTATTGTTGTTTTTATAAAAACAACGTTTGTTTATTAGTGGAGAACGATGGTAATGTTTACCAGGGGGTAAGGCAGGGAATACCTAGGTTTCGGAAAGAGCCACCAATCCTCATCAGTTCCCTTGTTTTTGTCTGGGATATTCTCCCCAGAAGTTATTTTAAAAATAACTTCTATGACAAAAAACATTTTTTTTTTTACCCAAGTGACGAGATCGTAAGCTCAATAGAAGAGGAACCAAAGAATTATATAAAACTAAAATTCTTTTGGAAAGTCTTCTAAATCTTACAACCGCACTTATAAACATTTTCATCTTTCTCCACTTGTTATGCTTTCGTTCAACCTGAATGAAGTAGCATAACCATGTAAGTTGGTTTTGTCTGTTACAACAAAAACCCCTTCGTCGACCGTGCCTTGTCTATAAATAGAACAGTGTGGCTTGTTTGTTCGGGATACCGTAGTATTTTGTTGTTGCAAAATGGTCAGGCTTATCCCTTTATTGTTGTTTTTATAAAAACAACGTTTGTTTATTAGTGGAGAACGATGGTAATGTTTACCAGGGGGTAAGGCAGGGAATACCTAGGTTTCGGAAAGAGCCACCAATCCTCATCAGTTCCCTTGTTTTTGTCTGGGATATTCTCCCCAGAAGTTATTTTAAAAATAACTTCTATGACAAAAAACATTTTTTTTTTACCCAAGTGACGAGATCGTAAGCTCAATAGAAGAGGAACCAAAGAATTATATAAAACTAAAATTCTTTTGGAAAGTCTTCTAAATCTTACAACCGCACTTATAAACATTTTCATCTTTCTCCACTTGTTATGCTTTCGTTCAACCTGAACGAAGTAGCATTAACCATGTAAGTTGGTTTTGTCTGTTACAACAAAAACCCCTTCGTCGACCGTGCCTTGTCTATAAATAGAACAGTGTGGCTTGTTTGTTCGGGATACCGTAGTATTTTGTTGTTGCAAAATGGTCAGGCTTATCCCTTTATTGTTGTTTTTATAAAAACAACGTTTGTTTATTAGTGGAGAACGATGGTAATGTTTACCAGGGGGTAAGGCAGGGAATACCTAGGTTTCGGAAAGAGCCACCAATCCTCATCAGTTCCCTTGTTTTTGTCTGGGATATTCTCCCCAGAAGTTATTTTAAAAATAACTTCTATGACAAAAAACATTTTTTTACCCAAGTGACGAGATCGTAAGCTCAATAGAAGAGGAACCAAAGAATTATATAAAACTAAAATTCTTTTGGAAAGTCTTCTAAATCTTACAACCGCACTTATAAACATTTTCATCTTTCTCCACTTGTTATGCTTTCGTTCAACCTGAACGAAGTAGCATAACCATGTAAGTTGGTTTTGTCTGTTACAACAAAAACCCCTTCGTCGACCGTGCCTTGTCTATAAATAGAACAGTGTGGCTTGTTTGTTCGGGATACCGTAGTATTTTGTTGTTGCAAAATGGTCAGGCTTATCCCTTTATTGTTGTTTTTATAAAAACAACGTTTGTTTATTAGTGGAGAACGATGGTAATGTTTACCAGGGGGTAAGGCAGGGAATACCTAGGTTTCGGAAAGAGCCACCAATCCTCATCAGTTCCCTTGTTTTTGTCTGGGATATTCTCCCCAGAAGTTATTTTAAAAATAACTTCTATGACAAAAAACATTTTTTTACCCAAGTGACGAGATCGTAAGCTCAATAGAAGAGGAACCAAAGAATTATATAAAACTAAAATTCTTTTGGAAAGTCTTCTAAATCTTACAACCGCACTTATAAACATTTTCATCTTTCTCCACTTGTTATGCTTTCGTTCAACCTGAACGAAGTAGCATAACCATGTAAGTTGGTTTTGTCTGTTACAACAAAAACCCCTTCGTCGACCGTGCCTTGTCTATAAATAGAACAGTGTGGCTTGTTTGTTCGGGATACCGTAGTATTTTGTTGTTGCAAAATGGTCAGGCTTATCCCTTTATTGTTGTTTTTATAAAAACAACGTTTGTTTATTAGTGGAGAACGATGGTAATGTTTACCAGGGGGTAAGGCAGGGAATACCTAGGTTTCGGAAAGAGCCACCAATCCTCATCAGTTCCCTTGTTTTTGTCTGGGATATTCTCCCCAGAAGTTATTTTAAAAATAACTTCTATGACAAAAAACATTTTTTTGTAAGATTTAGAAGACTTTCCAAAAGAATTTTAGTTTTATATAATTCTTTGGTTCCTCTTCTATTGAGCTTACGATCTCGTCACTTGGGTAAAAAAAAATGTTTTTTGTCATAGAAGTTATTTTTAAAATAACTTCTGGGGAGAATATCCCAGACAAAAACAAGGGAACTGATGAGGATTGGTGGCTCTTTCCGAAACCTAGGTATTCCCTGCCTTACCCCCTGGTAAACATTACCATCGTTCTCCACTAATAAACAAACGTTGTTTTTATAAAAACAACAATAAAGGGATAAGCCTGACCATTTTGCAACAACAAAATACTACGGTATCTCGAACAAACAAGCCACACTGTTCTATTTATAGACAAGGCACGGTCGACGAAGGGGTTTTTGTTGTAACAGACAAAACCAACTTACATGGTTATGCTACTTCGTTCAGGTTGAACGAAAGCATAACAAGTGGAGAAAGATGAAAATGTTTATAAGTGCGGTTGTAAGATTTAGAAGACTTTCCAAAAGAATTTTAGTTTTATATAATTCTTTGGTTCCTCTTCTATTGAGCTTACGATCTCGTCACTTGGGTAAAAAAATGTTTTTTGTCATAGAAGTTATTTTTAAAATAACTTCTGGGGAGAATATCCCAGACAAAAACAAGGGAACTGATGAGGATTGGTGGCTCTTTCCGAAACCTAGGTATTCCCTGCCTTACCCCCTGGTAAACATTACCATCGTTCTCCACTAATAAACAAACGTTGTTTTTATAAAAACAACAATAAAGGGATAAGCCTGACCATTTTGCAACAACAAAATACTACGGTATCCCGAACAAACAAGCCACACTGTTCTATTTATAGACAAGGCACGGTCGACGAAGGGGTTTTTGTTGTAACAGACAAAACCAACTTACATGGTTATGCTACTTCGTTCAGGTTGAACGAAAGCATAACAAGTGGAGAAAGATGAAAATGTTTATAAGTGCGGTTGTAAGATTTAGAAGACTTTCCAAAAGAATTTTAGTTTTATATAATTCTTTGGTTCCTCTTCTATTGAGCTTACGATCTCGTCACTTGGGTAAAAAAATGTTTTTCGTCATAGAAGTTATTTTTAAAATAACTTCTGGGGAGAATATCCCAGACAAAAACAAGGGAACTGATGAGGATTGGTGGCTCTTTCCGAAACCTAGGTATTCCCTGCCTTACCCCCTGGTAAACATTACCATCGTTCTCCACTAATAAACAAACGTTGTTTTTATAAAAACAACAATAAAGGGATAAGCCTGACCATTTTGCAACAACAAAATACTACGGTATCCCGAACAAACAAGCCACACTGTTCTATTTATAGACAAGGCACGGTCGACGAAGGGGTTTTTGTTGTAACAGACAAAACCAACTTACATGGTTATGCTACTTCGTTCAGGTTGAACGAAAGCATAACAAGTGGAGAAAGATGAAAATGTTTATAAGTGCGGTTGTAAGATTTAGAAGACTTTCCAAAAGAATTTTAGTTTTATATAATTCTTTGGTTCCTCTTCTATTGAGCTTACGATCTCGTCACTTGGGTAAAAAAAATGTTTTTTGTCATAGAAGTTATTTTTAAAATAACTTCTGGGGAGAATATCCCAGACAAAAACAAGGGAACTGATGAGGATTGGTGGCTCTTTCCGAAACCTAGGTATTCCCTGCCTTACCCCCTGGTAAACATTACCATCGTTCTCCACTAATAAACAAACGTTGTTTTTATAAAAACAACAATAAAGGGATAAGCCTGACCATTTTGCAACAACAAAATACTACGGTATCCCGAACAAACAAGCCACACTGTTCTATTTATAGACAAGGCACGGTCGACGAAGGGGTTTTTGTTGTAACAGACAAAACCAACTTACATGGTTATGCTACTTCGTTCAGGTTGAACGAAAGCATAACAAGTGGAGAAAGATGAAAATGTTTATAAGTGCGGTTGTAAGATTTAGAAGACTTTCCAAAAGAATTTTAGTTTTATATAATTCTTTGGTTCCTCTTCTATTGAGCTTACGATCTCGTCACTTGGTTAAAAAAATGTTTTTTGTCATAGAAGTTATTTTTAAAATAACTTCTGGGGAGAATATCCCAGACAAAAACAAGGGAACTGATGAGGATTGGTGGCTCTTTCCGAAACCTAGGTATTCCCTGCCTTACCCCCTGGTAAACATTACCATCGTTCTCCACTAATAAACAAACGTTGTTTTTATAAAAACAACAATAAAGGGATAAGCCTGACCATTTTGCAACAACGAAATTTGGAATATGTAACGGGATTTTGATTAGAAAATAAATTAGTCAAATTATATTAAAATCGGTTCAGATTTGGATATAGCTCCCATATATATTTTCCGCCGATTTCACATATTTCATGCACAAAACACGATACGTATTTCCGATTCCAACGAAATTCGGCATGAGTGGCTAAATTTGGTACAAAAATAAATTTGATAAATTATATTCAAATACGCTCAGATGTGATTATAACTCCCATATATATATTCTCGGCCGATTTCACATATTTGACGCACCAATTTCAATAAAATATGAAAGGTGTGGCGGAGTTTGGTGTAAAAGTAATTTTTTTTAAATTATATTTAAATCGGATCAGATTGGGATATGATTTTAATAAGAACCATTGACCCACAACGCCTTAGGCTAACACTAAAAAACAACACAACAATTTATTTGAAATACGCTTATTACGGCGAAGTATGTTGCTATCTCGAATTCACTAATTGCAATAGAAATGCCACTCTACTTAAAAAAATTGCAGTTTCCTGCACTCTTGGTATTTGCTATGAAATAAATAAATCCAAAGGACAAACCCTTCGTGTATGCATGTCATGTTACTGCTTTTGTAATGATTTTGTTTATTAGCGCATTAAATTAGTGCAATATTTTTTTTTTTTTTTAATTTTTAAATTTGTTTTTCTTTATCCAACATATATTCGTAAATAAAATTTTGAATGCATATAAAATCAAAAGGGGTAGCGAAGCGCACCGGGTTCAGCTAGTATATATATAAAAATCAATTGTTGTTCGATGGTAATGGAATCAGTTGAGAACGGGTGGACCGATTTGAATAATTTTTTGTACAAATTAGCATGACGACCCCGAGTTAGGTTTTTAAAGAAAAAAATATTGACCACGACTACTTTTACGCCCACTATTTCGATTTATCTAAAATCCTTATATTTGCCAAAATAATGAAGATATCGGTTTGAGAATTATTACACGAGATGCTGTTGACTTTCTATCCAACCCTAAGTACTTATTTAGGGTCTGAGGAACGCGCCGACTTTTAAATCTATCTCTATATGTAAAAGAAAGTTGTGTTAGTTACTACTCTTATAAAATACAGACCGCCGGTCTGATTTTAACGATTCAGACAAATTCGGAATTGCCTCTTGGCAGAATAGAATAAAATCCAAAAAAATCGCATAAAAATGTGAAATTTGAACATTTTCATTTTGACTTTTAAAATGTACAATAGTAATGTTTTATATTGCATATTTTTTTCTATTTGACTTACTATTTTCGAATGTACATTTGTAGTATTTATACCCTACACCACATAGTGGTAAGGGTATTATGTCTTTGTGCATTTGTTTGTAACATGGAGAAGGAAACGAGATAGACCCATAGTTACTTTTGAGAACCTTCATAGAATCACTTTCTGAGTCGATTTATGCATGTCAGTCCGTCTGTCCGTCCGTCCGTCCGTCTGTCCATGTATTCTTGTGAACAAAATGCAGGTCGCATTTATTATCCGATTGAGATGAAACTTTCCAAACAATATTTTTTTGGCCCAAGGACGAACCCTATTGAAATTGGTGAGAATCGGATCAAATTTAGATATAGCTCCCATATATATCTTCATCCGATTTCAGGTGATTGACCACCAAATGACCGTAATATCATCAATTTGGCAAATCCGACCGAAACCAGCTTAGAAGCAAGTACACCAATTTTAGAAAAAATCGGTTCAGATATAGCTATAGCTCCCTTATATATCTTTCATCCGATTTCGTCTTTAAGTCCCTCACATTCGTAATATGCACTCCACAGGAATGATATTTGGTACCAGATATCAGATAAAGCCCAAAAATAGTTGATTTTAATTTTATTAAAATCTGTTCCGATTTGGATATGCCTCCCATATATATCTTCATCCGATTTCGTGTTAATTGTGCATCGAATGGCCAATATCAACCCAAATGGCATGAATTTTGGCAAATCCGACCGAAACCAGCCTATAAGCAAGTACACAAACTTTAGTAAAAATCGGTTCAGATATAGCTCTAGCTCCCATATATATGTTTCATCCCTTACATTCGTAATATACTCTTCACAGGAATGATATTTGGTACCAGATATCAGATAAGGCCCAAAAATAGAGGATTTTAATTTTATCAAAATCTGTTCAGATTTGGATATAGCACCCATATGTGTCTTCATCCGATTTCGTGTTAATTGTGCAACAAATGGCCAATATCAGCCCAAATCACCTGAATTTTCGTACATTAGACCGAATTCAGTCTAGAAGCTAATACGTCAAATTTGGAGAAACCCGGTTCAAAGATAGCTATAGTTCGTAAAATGCACGATAGATTTTGATTTTGTACCAAATATCTCATAGAGCTCTGAAATGCCCTGTATAAACCATTTAACGAGAACTCTACTAAATATGCATAGTGGTGTAGGGTATCATATAGCCGGCCCCGCCCGACTTTTGAGCTTTCCTTACTGGTTTTTTTTTTTTTTTTTTGTATTCTAATATGATGTGTAGGTTTTTTTTGGGTAGTAAAAGCCACAACGGATAAAACTGTTATTTAAAGATGTTATGTATTTATTCGTATTACCCAATAAATACATAACATCTATAAATAACAGTTTTATCCGTTGTCGCTTTATATGAAAATTCTAAAATCGGGAAAAATCGACAATTTTTCAATGGAATCGAATTTCAAAATAATAGTACATTCTACCGACAAACTTCGTAAGGAACTTTAGAAATTTTCCCCAAAAAAATCTATATTGAAGTGTACATTTTTTTATTGTTTTGAATTCTGAATGAATAATATTAATAATGAAATGAGGGCGCAATACGATGTTAAATGCTTTCCACTCAAGGACCTACATCGTGCTTCAGCTGGAAGATGCGAACACATTTAAACAAACAAAAATGACCGAAAAAGCGTTATGGGGTACATTTCAAAAAGTGGACCTGCTTCTTTCATATGACAATAAATTGACAATTGAGAACACAAAATGCAAAATACATTGGGACTGCAATCAGTCAAATACCGACTATAAAGGACGCAAAACACAAATTCTTCCTAAACATTCAAGATACCTTTAATCGCTTTGGCAGGTCATGATATGGGTCATAACCCCCGATAACGGAACAACCCGATTTCA
Source organism: Musca domestica (assembly GCF_030504385.1). Classification (NCBI taxonomy): domain Eukaryota; kingdom Metazoa; phylum Arthropoda; class Insecta; order Diptera; family Muscidae; genus Musca; species Musca domestica. The sequence continues at coordinate 154,029 of NW_026712376.1, read as the reverse complement.
AGTATATTCTACATTTTAACCATATTTTTCGTACTAATTTTAGCTTATGTTGATAATTTAAGAAGAAACCATCTTTTCAAAATATGATCACGTTTTGGTATCATTATCATATGATTTATATGATTTAGGGTATTTTCGGGGTCTTGGCCACTTTTTTTAATTTTTTGGCTCTTATTTGACATTTTTGATTCTAAGGGGGAAGAAAAGCCTCTTCTTATAAAATTTTTATTTTTCGGAAAAGGACGCATCTTAGTCTTGAGGCTACCTGGGGTAAAAAACCCTGGGCTAGAAATTCAGCTTACAGATAATTATCCACATAGGCATTTATTTCCACTTTCCAAACAGTGTGGGACTCATTCAGTCGGAAATTGTGGCAGAAACATGAAAAAAATACGAAATTATAAAGTAACTTTATTGGATCTCCACCGCACATTTTAAATGACAAATAATTAATGCCCATCTTACGGTAATCGGAACAGAAGAGTAATTTTTTTTGGCTATTCTGACAGCATTCTGCCTTCAAGTATGAGGTGGACAAAACTAAATACCACGCAGTACGGGATTTTAAACTTTGGAAATACAAAATTCAAATTATAGCTCATATGAATGCTTCCTACAATACCAAAAATTGAGCTGAATTTTTACATAAGGCTATTATAGATGTTCTTTATCATATAGGTATTTAACACTCAAATTAAAGCCTATAGCTGATAAATAAGATCAGGCTATTCAAAATATCTAAAACCGACGGTAATTATAATTTTTGCCATGAATATTTATTTATATTTAGTCATGGAGTCATTACTCATAATGAAGTCATTACTTATAATCAAAATTGGAGTCATTATAATGGAGTCATTATTTATAATCAAATTTGTGCCGCCTGCATAAGTCAGATCTGTGATTTATTATGCTTTAAAGACTAAAAGTACGGGCCGGCAACGCGGACCGGGCCAGCTAGTTATAATTTAAAATTCAAAGTACTAAATATGCCGAAGCATCTGTATCTTTTAAATTCGTACTTGTATTGCCCATTTGGTGCAAAATTAATTTGAAATCAGATAAAGATATATATGGGAGCTATATCCAAATCTCAACCGATCTCGATAAAATTTGGGAAACATATTTCTGAGCTGTATTTGATATATTTCCCTGAATATCGTTTGTTCGCGGAGAAATAAAAACACACAACCGGCCGGTTATAATGTATTTTCAAATCTGATTTTATTAAAGAATAATTCTTACTTAAGTGCTACCTAAACTATTCTGACTTAACCTAATCGCAGACACACAATCTTTCTTATCTATTCTAAGGGCACGCTAGGAGGGATCTTGTGTCCCAACACTTAAGTGCATGATACCTACTGAGCGCATATCTATCTGTATGTGTGGACTTTATTGATCCTTTATTATCAGTGCACACAAATAGATTTTATGGCCGCTTGGAATTTCTAATCGTTAAAAATAGATTACCATCTGCGCTGCCGCAGAGCTACAAGGCCGCTGAATTGCTTACATATGGTTTCTTTTTCTAATATTATTATTTTTAGACTGTTCAAAAATTAAGTCAAACGATTACAAGAGAATGTTTCTTAACCTTTTATCTATGTTCTCTGAACATTCTCCCGGGCGGCAAAATGCATGTTAAACATTTACAGGCCGTGGGAATTGTATTGCAGCTATTCTTCTGATTATCATTATTTTTCTTATTAATAAAATTATAAGTATTACTATAACTATAGATACTAAAATTAACGATGTATGCCCCGACATGTGGTGGAAATTCAGTTCTCCTAACTCCACGTTTTCGTTTCTTAATTTGTCCACACACTCCTTCAATTGATTGATTGCTTTATCATGATTAATCAGTAGATCTCCGATAGGTTTGATAGTTTCCTTATCAGCCTCGCTTACGTCCTTCAAAAGAAAGGAATGAAATTGTGCTGTTACCTCATTCCGTACTCTATGAGCAGCTACCAACGTCACTTGACCGATTCTCGCTGTACAATCCGCCTCCAACGAGAAAATCCCTTGCTGCGGAAGTTCCATTATCGTTTGTTTCTTATGGGAACATTTCAGATGTGCAGTGTTATTTGAGAACGTCTTGAACAACCAATTTCCTTGCATTTGTAGTGGCATCCAATAAGGCATTCGTTCAGTTTCATCGTAAACGCAGTTTATATCTATGTGAGGTCTAAAGGGCGCCAATTCGCATTGATTCGTTGACGCATCTCTCCAAGGAAAATTGCCTTCACACATGATTTCTTTACCCAGAGTTTCTTTGCACTCGTTCAGCATAGCCTGTGTCAAGAAATGGAAACAATGTATGGTGCTTTAACCCGAGCTATCATCACCGTACCACCCTCTTGAAACGGTATGGGAATAACCCTGTAGAACTGGGATGATTGTCGATTGAATAGTGGTATTTTTATATCTATTACCAGCTGCGACCCCACAAATGTTCCATGACCCGTCATCAAATATAGCACTTCTTTTAATTCCATTCCTGTGTGTTTACCAGGAAGTACATATTTTTCGGGCAGAGCATCCCGAATCTTTACTATCTCTTCCTGCAACTGCTTAGGAGTTATGAGAATGGGGAGGTATTTACCGCTGTTCACGTCAATCAAAGCATCTATAACTTCCCTTTGGACTTCTTCACATTCCTCCACAAGCTCATGAATCTGTTTGGCTATTACAGTGGTTTCTATTTACCTGCATCAACATTAGCTGCGCATTGGCCTTTGCAGACCAAAAAACTTTTTTTATGCCATTTTTTCTGAATCCCTTTATTTGAATTGTATTTAAATGCCCAATCGATAGCTGCACATTGGACATTCCTGCCTTGAAAATTTGGTATTTTTTTTTTTAATTTGGTTACAAAAGTTGTATTTATCTCCACAAGAAAATTTTTTGCAAACTCAAAAAAGACACTAAAAACTACCACTTCGTTTTTGTTTTTGCATTCGCAAAAACAATAACAACACAAGAAAACATCATGCATTAAAAACATATTCTCGCTTCCTCTCCCACACTAAAAGATGGTTATGCTGCTGCTGCTTTGTTGTGCACGAATAGAAAATTAAAGATAACTGCACTTTTTGTGCACGTAAGTAAAATTAAAGATACCTGCTTCATTGTGCAGATAAATGCAATGAAGCTACCTGCATTTTGGGCATTGCTGCACAAGATGTCGTGCAATTTTTGATTGTTCAGGTAAGCAAAAAATACTGTATAAAGAATCTTATCGACTCCCTGTATACGAAGTAGTTCTCATTCATGGTGGCGGTTATATTCTCAATCTTCTTTTTTATCTTTGAGAAATGTGAATTCACTTCCTCGGTTGTTCTTTTAAGGATATTGACAGTGGCATCAACTATGGACGTCTGCTTCTTTGCCAGTTCCTTTAAATCCTTTTGGTTGGCTAATAAATTCTCCATGTTATTCTCCATTGCTACTCGGTCATCATCGTCCATCACACCAAACGCCCAGTGTTGGAACGAACCCACAAATTTTAATGGAGTTCCTCTTTTCTGGCGCTTGTCATTTCTCATAAATAGTCCATTGTTCGTCTTTATCTTATTAATAGCATACTCCATATTGTTTATCGTGGACCAACACTGATCCTCGAACATCTGCAGTCTCGGGCATACTTCTTGCGATTTCTTTAGTAAGCATGACGCTAGTTCTAATGTTTCCAAATATGGTTTAAGCTCAAAGTATATCAGCATGTTCCAAGATGACGAGACCATATGAATTTGGGACATGGGATTCAAATATATTGCGGCTGAGCTGTTTAACTCATGCACTGATGATGCTTTGGTAGCCATTACCATGAATAGGCTTAACATGATTGTCCAAATCATTGATGGTTGCTCCTTTACTCTTAGCCTACATCTTGTCATATTCATATATGCTGTTTCCGCCTGTGTGTTATCCATATGCTTTACCTCTTCTTCTTCATCTTGATGCTCCAAAGGACACAACTTATTGACCGGCCTCTTCAACACACCATATTGCGTTTTAAGGGTCACCACTCTTACTACTCCATCTTTTCCCGGATGGACTTCAGTCACTCTCGCCAGAGGCCAATGCGCCGGTTGGGTCTCTTCGTTTTTAAGTATTACCACTTGACCCATTTCTATATTTTTATCTCGCCTTTTCCACTTCATACGGGCCTGTAGCGTAGTTAAATATTCCTCCTTCCATTTTCTCCAAAAATGGTCTTTTATCCTTTGCAGCAGTTTCCACCTATTTGCGCATACTAGGCTTCCTTCTTCTATCCTTGCTGGTGCCTCTAATAAAGGGCGCCCAATAAGGAAATGGCCTGGTGTCAACGTGTCTATATAATCCGCACCACTGCCAAGCTCATGTAATGGCCTCGAATTCAAAACAGACTCAATCTGGGCTAGTACCGTGCTGAGCTCCTCATATGTGATCTTCGTATCTCTCATTATACGTTTCAGATGGTACTTCATGGATTTTACAGCGGCTTCCCATATTCCTCCAATGTGAGGAGCTGCCGGCGGGATAAAATGCCACTTTATTTTTTGATTCTCCAAAATTGGCGCCAACTTTACGTTATGTTTAATCGCCTCTACGTAGTCTTTCTCCAGCTGCCTTGCTGCACCCACGAAGTTTGTTCCATTATCGGAATAGATATCGCTCGCTTTGCCTCTTCTCGCAAAAAAACCGTCTAAGAGCCGCCATAAAAGCTTCTGTAGTCAGCTCACTCACTGCTTCCAGATGTACAGCCTTTGTCACCATGCAAACAAAAACCGCAACGTAGCCTTTCATGGATTTCGTTCCCCTTGTCTTTGAACATCGAATATGTAAAGGTCCAGCATAATCAATGCCGCAAAGCTGAAAGGGTTGACTGATGTTTACTCGGCATGCTGGCAAATTTCCCATTAATTGATTTCTGACTTCTCCTCTGTAGCGTGTACACCTAGGACAACATCTCACGCAGAGCTTAATTTTATTCTTAGCTCCTATGATCAAATATTTTCTTCTTATTACGCTCTCCATTAAACGATTTCCGCCATGTAAGGTTTCTAAATGCGTGTGCCGTATGATGTTCTCCTACTCTCATTACCCCAGACTGATCTAGTTGTGGGTGTAATGAAGCTATTTTGCTACGATGATCCACCACTCCAGCCTTCTTCAATTGTTTTATTTCCGCAGGCCACTCGTATTCCTGATGTCGTTTTATAATTTCAATTTCGGCTTCTTCCAGCTCTTCTGCTGTTAAGTGCTCGGTTTTTGCTCGACTTCTATTTAGCCTTTTAATGAAGCGAAGAATATAAGCCATTACTCGCTTTTGTTTCAAAAATGATGAATATGTCATAATTTTCTCATAGACGTCTTTTTCTACAGACGTTAATTCTGTGGCCGCTACAATCACTTGCCTTTGCTCCAATTTTGGCCAATTTTGCTCGTCTTTCGTTATCCATTCAGGTCCCTTCCACCATAATTCATTGTAAATTAATGCTTCGTTTGCAATCCCTCTTGAACCCAAATCTGCTGGGTTTTCTTTGGATTTCACGTATCCCCACTTCGCTTCGGGAATTCGCTCCAAAATATCAACTACTCTATTCTTAATGAATTTGTTTTTGTTTTTTGCGTTGTTTATCCATGCTAATGTTATCATGGAGTCACTCCAGGCAAAGGTTACTGCAGTTGTTGTCAAAACTCCTCTAATTTTTTGCAACAGTTTTGCCAAGAGATGCGCTGCGCATAGTTCCAGTTTTGGAAGTGTCTTCTTATTTTTCATTGGATTTACTTTGGTTTTCGCAGCCACCATCGTTATCTTTGCATCCACCTTGAGGTACACAACGGCTGCATAAGCTTTTTCGGACGCATCTGCAAATCCGTGTAGTTGTACTGTGCTAGCTGCTGAAATTTCAAACCATCTTGGTATTCTAATATTCTTGAGACTGCTCATAAATTGATTCCACACCGCTTTTAAATTTTCTTCTAAAGGAAGATCCCAATCTAACTGCTGTTTCCATAGATGTTGTATAAAAAGCTTTGCTGTTACCGTTATAGGGGTTAACCAGCCCATCGGATCGAAAAATTTTGCCAGGTTTGACAACGCCAATCGTTTTGTTACTTTGTCTTCGTCGCTTATCTGCATGTTGAACGTAAAACTGTCAGTGGTTGGATTCCATTGCAGCCCAAGCGTTTTTAAACATTCATCCTCTTGAATATGCAGCACTTCATTATCTTCCGACCAATTAACTGCTCTCAACACCTCTGGTGAGTTTGCAATCCATTTTCTTAAATGGAATCCGTACATTTCCAGTTGATGCGATATTTTTCTTTGCACATTCATACATTCCGTTTTCGAATTTGCTCCTGTTAGAAGGTCATCCATATAAAAGTCTTCTTTAATTCTCTTAGCAATTTCTGGATCTTTACACCTTTTTCCAATTTCAATCAGCGTTCGTACTGCTAAGAATGGTGCTGAAGCGGTTCCATACGTAACCGTGGTCAGCTTGTACGGTTGAATCGGATCTGATCTGCAACTTCTCCAAAGGATATACTGGTAATTCTGATCTTCTTCTGCAATGTTTATCTGTCTAAACATTTTCTCCACATCGGCCGAGATCACAAACTTCCACGATCGCCACTTGGTAATTATATCGAAAATATCCCTTTGCATCTTTGGTCCAACGTGAAGTATGTCATTCAGTGCCTTTCCGTTTGACGTTTTCGACGAAGCATCAACCACAACCCTTACTTTTGTGGTAAGGCTCGTTTCTCTTACAACTGCTTGGTGCGGCATATAGTACTTTGCTTCTTTCTGTTCTTCCACTTTTACCATGTGTTTCATCGATATGAGTTCGCTCATTGTTTTATTATATTCCTCTCTCAGATAAGTACTCTCTTCAAGCCTTTTCTCCAGGCTTAAAAACCTTGCCATAGCTCTTTTATAAGATTTTCCTAACTCCTTGTCTTCTGCAAACGGCAAGCGAACGACGAATCTGCCTGAATTATCTATGCGTGTTGTGTCTTCATAAAGCTTAAGGCAGTATTCGTCTTCTAGGCTGGTTTCTTCGTCTTCTATTTCTTCAATCTCCCAAAATCGTTCAATTGTTGTTGTTGCTGCAGACTTCGTTGTTGTTGCTGCAGGTTTCATTACAATTGTTCCCGACAAAATCCAACCCCTCTTTGTATTTTGACCCACAATTTGATCATCATGACGAACTCCTTCTTCTAATATCTGTGAGTAGAGGTCGGCTCCAATGACTAAGTCTATTTTTTTCCGTTCTGTTGAAATTTGGATCTGCCAGGTTAACATTTCTCCATTTATCCACATCATAGCGGAACGATCTATCAGGATGGGCTGATGCTAGCGATGGGAGAACTAGTGCTTCTGCATCAATTTTAATATCGCTTACAAATCTGGGTCGTATCTCCAAAGCCATATCTTGTAACCTCACATCAGTCTTTTTTCTGGGCAGCTGCAGCAGTTGGGCTACGTCTTCCGATATGAATGTAACTTGTGATCCTTGATCTATTAACGCCTTCACTGTTAAAAATTCTCCGTGCAATGATTTTATACGAACTTGCGCCGTTGCTAATAGAACATCCGCTGTTGCATTGGTGTTCATTTCCTTTGTATTGTTTCTTTTTTCAAAGTGCATTAATGTTATGTGATTCATTTCACACTTCTGGCATTTCGCTTCTGCAAAACATCTCTTATCTCTTTTGTGGTTAAGGCATTTGAAACAAATTTGAGCTGACTTTGCCCAATCAAATCTTTCCTGCGCGGCTAATGCCGAAAATTTTCTGCAAACTGCAATATTATGGCAGTTTATTTTGCAAAACTTGCATTGCTTTGTTTCCGCTATTCCAGTAGCTTTCGTCTGATGTTGATGTCCAGGGTTGAAATATTTTCTGCCTGCTGAAGCTTCCAACGCTTGGTATTGTTGTTCCAGGAAATTCATCATATCCGCAAGTTTTTGAATGTCCTTAGATTTCTTTACAGTTTGTTCGTAATGTACCAGACCATCTTTATCAAGCTTTCTTATAATAGTTCTGGCTATAATAGGATCTGCTTGATCCAATTGTACCTCCATTGCCTTCAAAGCATGTATGCTCTCGTTTACGTTGTCCAACAGATTTCTAATATTCGACGCTGATTGGCTGTTTATATTTGGCTGGTCTAAAATCCTATCCACTAATTTCGTGATTACCATACCTATTTTCCAGCAATTCCCAGGCAGCTTTATAATTCACCTCCGTTACTTGTAGGTGTTGCACAATTCGAAAAGCTTCTCCTTTAAGATTCGTCTTGAGGTAATAAAGTTTTTGCACCTCTGACAGCTTCGCGTTTCCATCGATCATTTTTTTGAAGAGATCATGAAAGGAGCTCCATTCTTCAACTTTACCACCAAAACATGGAATTTGTATACGTTTTAATTCCACATTCATCGCCTCATCTTTCACGTCTCCGATTCTTCTTACAACGTCTTGCATTCTTGTTTCAAACCTTTCTTCGATCTCCTCGAATTCAATGTCTATATCTTCCATGCCGAGCACAGTTGAGAGTTCAAGATGTAGCGACCTAATCTCATCAAACTGTTATTCCCATGAAGTCTTTAGGTACTCCAGAGCGTATTTTGTAACACCGGTTAACTCACCTTCAATTGTGTCAGACAGCTTGTTAATCTTTTTCCTAAATTGGAATAGAGTTGCGCTCTTTCGGTTTGTTTCAGCTTGACCAAGAGATTGTTTAGCAAGTGTTGCGTTCTCTTGCACTTTTGTGCTAACATTCATATTTTCATATAAAAAGTTTATCTTTTGTATCTGCTCCTGTATTGTTTTCTGCATTTCTTCCTGCAACGCCGTTTGCACTTGTTGGATTGTATTTTTTACTTGCTCTTCCATGCTCTGCTGCATGCTCTTCTGCACAGCTTGTTGCAACTGTTTCTGCATCTCTTCTTGTAACGCCCTTACTTCCTCTACTTTCATCTCTGCCCCTTGTTGTGAAGCAGCCAAGCCTTCTGCTTGCATACCGGGTTCTTCTTTCTCTCGCTCCTCTTTTAGATTTTCTATTGCCGTTTTGGCCTTTCCAAAATAGTCCTGGATCTGCTCCCATACCTTATCTTGGTGATATGAATCATTGTTTTCACCATGAATTGCCAGCTTCTCGTGATTCACTCTTGCTTCTTCCCCTTTAATTCTCCATGGAACGCAAGGTATCCTCTATAGCGACTTTCTGTACCATACGGGCTTGCACTTTCTCCCAAATCCCTATTATTTCTTTAAGGATTTGACCTTGAGTCTTAAATAAAATAACTCTTGACGTCATTTTGCTTTTATATATTTTTTAATTGTTATTTTATTTTGCCCCTTAGGTCTTTTTTTTTTTAATGTTGTGCCCCTTAGGTCTTTTTTTTTAATGTTGTGCCCCTTAGGTCTTTTTTTTTAATGTTGTGCCCCTTAGGTCTTTTTTTTTTAATATTGTACCCCTTAGGTCTTTTTTATGTTGTGCCCCTTAGGTCTTTTTTTTATATTGTGCCCCTTAGGTCTTTTTTTAATGTTGTGCCCCTTAGGCCTTTTTTTAATATTGTGCTCTTAGGTCTTTTTTTTTTTGTATTCTGTATTTCTTTTTTATTTGTATGCAAGTTCAATTTCTTTTTTCGAAGGACCTATGTTCGCGGAGAAATAAAAACACACAACCGGCCGGTTATAATGTATTTTCAAATCTGATTTTATTAAAGAATATTTCTTACTTAAGTGCTACCTAATTCTGACTTAACCTAATCGCAGACACACAATCTTTCTTATCTATTCTAAGGGCACGCTAGGAGGGATCTTGTGTCCCAACACTTAAGTGCCTGCTACCTACTGAGCGCATATCTATCTGTATGTGTGGACTTTATTGATCCTTTATTATCAGTGCACACAAATAGATTTTATGGCCGCTTGGAATTTTTAATCGCTAAAAATAGATTACCATCTGCGCTGCCGCAGAGCTACAAGGCCGCTGAATTGCTTACATATGGTTTCTTTTTCAAATATTATTATTTTTAGACTGTTCAAAAATTAAGTCAAACGATTACAAGAGAATGTTTCTTAACTTTTTTATCTATGTTCTCTGAACATCGTTGTTACGGAGTGCATATTACGGCTGTGGGTAACAAATACAACAAATCGGATGAACACTATATATGGGAGCTATAGCTATATCTAAACCGATCACCATATTTGGCATACTACCTTCTAGACTCAACTAGGTCGTATGTGCCAAATTCCATCTAATTTGGGCAAATTTTAGACGTTTGATGTACAATAAAAGGTAAATCGACGAAGTTTTATATGGGAGTTATATCCAAATCTGAAGCGATCTCGATAAAATTTAGCAAAGGTATTTCTGAGCTGCATTTGATATATTTCCCCAAATATTGTTGTTACAGTGTGCATATTATGGCTGCGGAGGAAAAAATAACAAATCGGATGAACAATATATATGGGAGCTATAGCTATATCTGAACCGATTTCGATCAAATTTGGCATACATATTTCTATTATATTTCCAGGCCTAATTTGGTTGTATGTGCAAAATTCCATACTATTCGGGCTGATATTACACGTTTGGTGCACAATAAAAGGCAAATCGGACGAAGATATATATGGGAGCTATATCTAATTGTTTACCGATTATCTCCAATTTCAATAGAGTTCGTCCTTGGATCAAACAAATGTTGTTTGGAAAATTTCATCTAATATAATAATAAATGCGACCTGCATTTTGTTCACAAGAACACACGGACAGACGGATGGACGGACTGACATGCACAAATCAACTCAGAAAGTGATTCTATGCAGATCATCAAAAGGGACTATGGGTCTATCTCGTTTCCTTTTGCCTGTTACAAACAAATGCACAAAGACATAATACCCTGACCACCTTGTGGTGTAGGGTATAAAAACCAGTAAAGAAAGTCCTGGAGTCGGGCGGGGCCGACTTTATGATACCCTACACCACTTTGCTAATTTTGTAGAGCCCCACATAACAATTAAAAGATTTTATGGGAGAATTCAATCATACACGCTATGATTATAATTGTAATTTAAAGTTCAAAGGACAATATATCCAAATTTTAACCGATTTCTAATTAATTTGTCAAATTTATTTTTGTATCCAAATTCCGCCACACATTCTGAATTTCATTCGAACACATGGTGCTTGGTGCATAACATTCATGAGATCGGCCGAAAAATATATATGGGAGATGTTCCCAAACCTCAACCGATTTCAATATAATTTGGCAAATATATTTTTGTACCAAATTAGGTCACTCATGCCTAATTTAATTGGAATCGGATATACGTATCGTGTTTGCATCAAATACATGAAATTGGGCGAAAATATATACGAGAGCTATATCCAAATCTGAACCGATTTTCATATAAAATGGCAAATATATTTTCTAATCAAATCCTGTCATTTATTCCAAATTTGGAAAATTTATCTGTAAGCGATTAATAGATATGTGTATATAAAATCCTAATGTTTGGGAGTTACCTCCGATTCTGATGATATATCTCCAGTTATATATGGCCTATGTTACTTTCAGGCAATGCTGTAGTATACTTGGAAATTTTCAGGAAAATCTGTTCAGCAGTTTTCGAGTCCATAAATTACAAACAAACAAACGTACAAACATTTTCTCTTTTATAGATATAGATTCAAACGATTTCAAACAAAATAATTATTTTCACAGGTAGGTACTACGCTTATAACTAAGAAACGGCTTGACGGATTTTGACAATTCATACAATTTTGGAATGGTACCCTGACAAAAAATCGCGGTAAAATATACCAATAACAAGTAAGCAAAGGCTATAGTCATGCGGGGCCGACCATGTGATACCCTACAACACTACCATATGTTAGAGGCCCCCATATGTCCAAATCCATTTTTGGAAGATTTCGTTTTTGGAGAACTGCCCAGATATTACCCTTAGTTTTTTGATCAGGGATATTTGATCAATATTTACGCACTCCGTCGTGCAGGTAGCTGTTGTGGTCCATTTTACAGCTAAATATAATCCAATCGTAATACAAAATGCTAGACTCCTTGACTGTCCTTAACTCTCTTCTCAGGCGTGTGGATCGGCTTCAATTGTATGATCAGGAAATTTTTTCTGTTTTTGGTTTATTTGAACCCCTAAATATTTTGTGATCACCTCCAAAAGCAAGAGGCCACAGTGTATCTTAAAATTTAGACTCATATATATACGATTTGCTTGTCTACGATATTTGGCTATATTCGTCAACGAAATAAGCATTAAAAAGGCCAGAAGTTCGCCTTTTGTGTATTTCGGATATCACCTGTAAGTAATGTTGGTATTTTTCACACAAAAGTAGTTGTCCATCCTAACCGTTGTCGTAAACTTTGTGCGAGATTTCGTGTCGTGTGGTTTAAATTTTTAACCTTTATAACGGCTGCAAAATCAGGAACATTTTTAGTTGTTGGTCCCTTTCAACCCCTTAATATATTGCGGACAGTTTTGAAAATAATAGGCCTAGCCCTTCTGGGCCTAACCCTACCCTTGTGAAAATATTCCTGAGGATCGGGCGATAATTGCAATCTGTATATATATATTTCTTCGGTCCAGCTATTCTTGAGATATAAGCATTCTAGCTAACATCCCCTTCCTTTGTATATATACATTGTATATTTATGGCATATATCCGATATTTTTACTATGTGATTTCGCCGGCATTAAAAATATTAGCGGTTTAATGGAAAACTTGACTTTTATTTATCACAAATGCTATTTCTATTTCAACCACTAAATATTACCCGATGACCATAAAAATTGGAAGGTTTCTGCCCAGTCCAAAGCTCTAGCCCCATGCTAACTTTCGTTTCGATTGATCAATAATTGTGACCTGAAGAGCAACTGCAAAATCAGAAAGTTTTTCAGTTTTTGGTCCATTTCAACCCCTAAATATTATGCGATCATCTCCAAAAGAAATAGGGTTCTATTCTGACCTTAACCACACCTACATTTTAAATTTCGTGAAGATCGGGCCATAATTGCGACCTGTAGAGTGATTACAAATTAACATGAACAGACGGACAGACGGACGGACGGACATACATAGCTAGATCGACTCAGCTCGGCGAGATAAGAAGATCCATATATACTTTCTTATGTGGGAAATCAATATTTCGTAGTGTTACATAATTTTTGGTCCAATCAAACTTATAATAACCCCAACACATAGTGTTGTAGGGTATAAAAATGTGAAAGAAAAAAAATATTTTCTGGTGTGATTTTTATACCCTACAACACTATGTGTTGGGGGTATTATAAGTTTGATTGGGCCAAAAATTATGTAACACCACGAAATATTGATTTCCCACATAGGAAAGTATATATAGATCTTCCTATCTCACCGAGCTGAGTCGATCTAGCTATGTATGTCCGTCCGTCCGTCTGTCCGTCTGTCCATGTTAATTTGTAATCACTCTACAGGTCGCAATTATGTTCCGATCTTCACGAAATTTAGAATGGAGGTGGGGCTAGGGTCAGAATAGAACCCTATTTCTTTTGGAGATGATCGCCAAATGTTTAGGGGTTGAAATGGACCCAATACTGGAAAAATGTCGGATTTTGCAGTAGCTATACAGGACGCAAATATAGGCCAGTCGACACGTAATTTCGCATGTAGCTAGAGTTTAGGGCGGGGAAGAAGCCTACCAATTTGGGTGGTCATCGGATAATATTTAACGGGTAAAGTAGACCATATCTTTTCTGTTGGAAAAATTCAAAATTTTTCATTAAACCGCGAATATTTTAAATCCCGGCAAAATCACAAAGCCATGACAATGTTACTTCTGATCTTTACATTGATGTTAACATCCATCAAATCGTATATATAGCAAAATATGTGCGATATATATGTCTATCAAAGAAGATATGCTTGAAAGATCTCTTATATGTCGAGAACGGCTGATTTTGTAATATTTTTTCAATTTTGTCATATTTTTGGCATATCTTCATTTTGAATTAAACATTTGGTAATATTTCTACAGCTAACAAAACTAAGTAGTTAGGATATCAGGATATCATATACAGATCGCATTTATGGCCCGATCCTTACGAAATTTTGCATGGGGATAAGATGAGGATCAGAATAGATGCCTACTCTTTTTGGAGATAATCTCCATATATTTAGGGGTTGAAATGGACAAAAAAAAATGCAAAATTGTCAGCAAGTCGTAATTATCGCCCGATCCTCACGCGCATTTGAATGGAGGTTACCGGACATTGCAAAAGCCAAATAGTTTTGGATGGCCATCCAAAAATATTCAATGTGTGAAATAGTTTGCCAACTTTTGTAGACTAAATACGAAAATGTCCATTCCAGTGACTTTTTGGAGAATTCACAAATACAGGAAAGACACACTTCTGACTATTTCGTTAACGCTGACTTCGTTGAAGAATATAGTCAAATATCTGTATCTCATATAGATGCATTTCAGTCAAAAACCAATAATAAATGAAAATCTTTTGCCACTTCTGAGAGGTTATAGGTCTTTGGGAAATATCGGTTCCAGATCTAGGAAGACCATTTACGTGCAACATCTACCAATAAATTGGAAATTAGCAAATTAGTTTAAGTTGCTATTATTCGAAAATTAGAGAACGAAACCTGATGGTTTTCTTTTATTATTTGTCACAATATTTTGTGGAATTCTTTCGAGTATCTCGCCTATATAAACTGTATCATTTATTATAGTGTTGTAGGGTATTCAACGGTCGGCCCCGCTCGACTGTAGCCTTTGCTTACTTGTTATACCCTACACCACAAAGTGGTCAGGGAATTATGTCTTTGTTTGCAACAGGCAAAAGGAAACGAGATAGACCTATAGTTCCTTTTGACGATCTGCATAGAATCACATTCTGAGTCGATTTATGCATGTCCGTCCGTCCGTCTGTCCGTCCGTCTGTCCATGTATTTTTGTAAACAAAGTACAGGTCGCATTTATTGCCCGATCCAGATGAAATTTTTCACAGATCATTTGTTTGGCGCAAGGACGAACCCTATTGAAACTGGAAATAATCGGTCAAAATTTAGATATAGCTCCCATATATATCTTCGTCCGATTTGCCTTTCATTGTGCACCAAACGTGTAATATCAGCCCGAATAGTATGGAATTTTGAACATACAACCAAATTTGGCCTGAAAATATGTACGCCAAATTTGATCGAAATCGGTTCATCTGATTTGTTATTTTTGTCCTCCGCAGCCGTAATATGCACTCTGTAACAACAATATTTGGGGAAGTATATCAAATACAGCTCAGAAATACATTTGCTAAATTTTATCGAGATCGGTTCAGATTTGGATATAGCTCGCATATACAACTTCGTCCGATTTAACTTTTATTGTGCTCCAAACGTCTAATATTTGTCGAAATTGAACGAAATTTGGCACTTACGACCGAATTGAGTCTAGAAGCTAGTATGTCAAATTTGGTGAAGATCGGTTCAGATATAGCTATAGCTCCCATATATACTGTTCATCCGATTTGTCATATTTGTTACCCACAGCCGTAATATACACTCCGTAACAAAGATATTCAGGGAAATATATCAAATACAACTCAGAAATATATTTGCCAAATTTTATCGAGATCGGTTCCGATTTGGATATAGCTCTCACATATATCTTTATCCTATTTCAAATTAATTGTGCACCAAATGGGCAATACAATTCCGAATTTAAAAGATACAAATGCTTCGGCATATTTAGTCCTTTGAACTTTAAATTATAATTATAATCATAGCGTGTATGATTGAATTCTCCCATAAAAACTTTTAATTGTTATGTGGAGCTCTACTAAATTAGCAAAATGGTGTAGGGTATCATAAAGTTGGCCCCGCCCGACTTTAAGACTTTCTTTACTGGTTATTGGTTTGAATTGTGAATGAATAATATTAAAAATGGAATGAGTGACTTACGTAAACCTATTTCTTTCATATGACAATAATCCGTCCAATGAGAACTCAAAATGCAATTCATTGGGACTGCAATCAATGAAATACCGAATATAAAGGGTGCAAAATAGTAGAGCGAATTGGACATTTAGTAAAAAAGGATTTATATCCTTCCAGAAACTTTTCCTAAGCTTTCAAGATACCTTAAATCGCTTTTGTAGGCCATGATATGGGTCATAACCCCCGGATAATGGTACAACCCGATTTCAAGTATATTTTAACCATATTTGTCATACTAATTTCGGTTAATATTGGTAATTTGAGAAGAAGCCATCCTTGCAAAAAATTATCATGTTAATATAACCACCACATGATTTGGGGGTCTTGGACATTTTTTTTTTTTTTTCATTTTTTAGGCCTTTATTTGGCATTTTTGTTTCTAACGATGGTAGAAAATCTCTTCTCATAAAATTTTCAATTTTCGGAGTAGGGGCCATCTTGTTCTTAACGACATTCATCAATTGATTTGGCTAAAAATTTTATTTAGGCTACTCTGGGGTATAGAATCATCTTCAAGATAATTGTCCACATAGGCATTTATTTAAGTATAGTTCCCACATTAGTGTACCCTAAGGCCACTTTCCCAACCAATGTGTGGTTAGAAGATAACATTTTGTATTCTCTTGAATTTAAAATTCCAAAAAACCTAAAATCGGATGAAGATATATATGGGAGCTATATTTTAATTTGGACCGATCTTCACCAATTTCAATAGAGTTCGTCCTTGAGCCAAACAGATGTTATTTAGAAAATTTCATCTCGATCGAATAATAAATGCGACCTGCATTTTGTATACAAAAAATACATACGCGGACAGACAGACAGATGGACGGACGGACAGACGGACGGATGGACAGACTGACGGACATGCACAAATCGACTCAAAATGTGATTCAATTCTGATCACCAAAAGGAACTATGGGTCTACTCGTTCACTTTTTTATGTTACTAACAAATGAACAAAGACATAATACCCTTACCACTATGTGGTGTCTCTTCTTCTATGTCATGGACCGACGGACGGACATACATAGTTAGATCAACTCAGCTCGGCGAGATAGGAAGTTCCATGTACACTTTTCTATGTGGGAAATCTATATTTCGAGTTGTTACATAATTTTTGACCCAATCAATCTTATAATACCTCACCTAGTGTCGTAGGGTAAAAAATATAAATTGTTTAGAGTGTGTAAGGTAGTGTGTGATGTGCATGCCCAAATCCTTTATATCACAATATTTATATCTTCTTCTCGTAAAATGCGAAATTGTTCCCCATTTTACTATAAACTTAGGACATTGAGAAACTCAAGAAAATATTCGTGGTGCGACAATCGACAACATCGGACCTTCTGATGTCTCCTCCATTGAAGGCCAATATTTTTTAATATTTTTAACCATATTATGAAGGTTTCAATCAAACCTTATGGTTAATAAAATGTATTTATAATGGGCGATCAAGTCCAATGGTACAATACTTAGTACTTTACGGGAATCTCAAGAAGCACAGCCCTGTCACACACACACGAACCAATTTATTGCTTCTATGAATTTGTCTTTGAGACTATTTCGACCATATATTTGTTTAAAAATTACTGAATAAGCACAAATTCGACAAAAGAAAGTTAGTTTAAAATTGCTAAGGGAATATAATAAGAATTAAATTACACAAGAACCTATTTTTAATGTAACTAACACACAACAATTAAATTAAAACCGTATTAACTTGCAAGCAATATCCAAATTATGTACTAACTAAACCTAAAAGTATGCGCTTGTGTTAAATGTTTGTAGCAGTATGTTGCATTGTCTCTGCAGCTTTGGATGTGCTTGTAGAATTTCTAAAGGAAGTCTCCTAGTTGAAGTACTTTCACTTGTTTGAAGTTTGGCAGGTGGTTACTATTCTTACAGTGCTCTGCTAACGCTGGCTTTTGTATAATTTTTTGATTGCGGAATCATGTTATTTGTTTTTTTTTTTTTAATTGCTATACACTGCGCCTCACTGTGGTACAGGTAATTATGTCTTTGTGCATTTGCTTGTAACATGCAGAAGGAAACGGAGTAGTCCCATAGTTCCTTTTGATGATCTTCGTAGAATCACATTCTGAGTCGATCTGTTTATGTACTTGTGGAAACAAATTATTTGTGTTTTCATTTAGTAGTGAAATACTGTTGTTTTGCTGATTCCTCTTTCTCCTAACATTCGTTTTATAGATAACTAGCTGAACCCGGTGCGCTTCGCTACCGCTTTTGATTTTATATGCCTTCAAAATTTTATAAACGAATATATGTTGGCATAAAAAAGTAAAACAAATTCAAAAATAAAACCAGTAAAGAAAGTCTTAAAGTCCGACTTTATGATACCCTACACCATTTTGCTAATTTAGCAGAGCTCCACATAACAATTAAAAGTTTTTATGGGAGAATTCAATCATACACGCTATGATTATAATTATTATTTAAAGTTCAAAGGACTAAATATGCCGAAGCATTTATATCTTTTAAATTCGGAATTGTATTGCCCATTTGGTGCACAATTAATTTGAAATCGGATAAAGATATATATGGGAGCTATATCCAAATCTGAACCGATCTCAAAAAATTTGGCAAAGATATTTCTGAGCTGTATTTGATATATTTCCCTGAATATCGTTGTTACGGAGTGCATAATACGGTTGTAGGTAACAAATATAACATATCGGATGAATAATATATATGGAACCTATAGCTATATCTCAACCGACCTTCACCAAATTTTTACATAATAGCTTCTAGACTCAATTCGGTATAAGTGCCAAATTCCATCCCATTTGGACAAATATTAGACGTTTGGAGCACAATAAAAATAAATCGTCGAACTTATATATGGGAGCTATATCCAAATCTGAACCGATCTCGATAAAATTTAGTAAATGTATTTCCGAGCTGTATTTGATATATTTCTCCAAATGTTATTGTTGCAGAGTACATATTACGGCGGCGGTGGACAAAAATAACAAATCGGATGAACAATATATATCTGAACCGATTTCGATCAAATTTGGCATACATATTTCTATTATATTTACAGGCCCAATTTGGTTGTATGTGCAAAATTCCATACTATTCGGGCTGATATTACACGTTTGGTGCACAATAAAAGGCAAATCGGACGAAAATATATATGGGAGCTATATCTAATTTTTTAGCGATTATCTCCAATTACAATAGGGTTCGTCCTTGGATCAAACAAATGATCTATGCAAAATTTCATCTGGATCGGGCAATAAATGCGACCTGTACTTTGTTTACCAAAATACATAGACAGACGGACGGACGGACATGCATAAATTGACTCAGAATGTGATTCTATGCAGATCATCAAAAGGAACTATGGGTCTATCTCGTGTCCTTCTGCCTGTTACAAACAAATGCACAAAGACATAATACCCTGACCACCTTGTGGTGTAGGGTATAAGAAATCGTAATACTGTAATGCGTAAATAAACAAACAGCTCTGTCTACCAACGCGTAAAGATGACGGAAACAGCTGACCATGAGAAAAGCAGGAGCATGCCAAATTTTGTCCGCATATACGAAGGGTTTATCCTTCGGATTAATTAATTTCATAGCAAACGCCAAGCGTGCAGAAAACTGCAATCTTTAGAAGTTGAGTGGCACTTCTGTTGCAATTAGAGAATTCGTGGTAGCAACATACTTCCCCTTAATAATCGTATCCTCATTTAAATTGTTATGTAGTTTTATACTGTTCGCCTAATACCATTGTAAAGGCGTTGTGAGTCAATGCTTCTTAATAAAATCGTATCGCAATCTGAACCGATTTCAATATAATTTGACAAAATTTACTTTTACAGCAAATTCCGTCACACCTTCCATATTTCATTGAAATTAGTGCGTCAATTACGTGAAATTCGCCATGGCAGTGCCCAAAAGAACCGATTGATTCTGCGTAGCGTGAAATACCTGTCGAACTACATCTCCAGCCGATGTGGAGGAACGAGACGCTTTTGAATCGAGAGATTGACTAGTGTTTGGGGAACAATTCGAGGGACAAAAAGGTGGAGCCGAAACTGACAAACGCGAACTTGGAGCTGCTGTCATTTTTGACACTTTGCTCCCGCAGTGTTAGTGTGACTTTTGGCAAACGTTGGAGACAACCGAAAACGATGATTGGATCCCAATGATCCGTAGGAATGTCATATATGGACATCGCCGAAAGACATCCATACTTTCAAACCAGAGCTACTTTCTTTTTCAAAAACAGGAAGCGCGAAAAGAGATTTCAAACAACTATGGACGAGTAACCGAGGGTTATCATATTCGTCCTTTAAGGCATTCCACGCTAGGCCGAAACTGAGGTTGGTTAGAGGGAATCTCGAGACGATTTCTCGAGCTTCTCCGCTGGTTTTGCGCACTATAAACAAAGGCGCTCAATATCGCCCAAACGCGAGTTATTTATATAGACCGCGCTAAATAAATCTCTATACGTGGGCCAATTTTGAAAATTACCATCGAAAAAAAATTTGAAAAATTTGAAACTCTCGTCAGTAGTTTTCCATACATTTTCTAAATTAGAGCTACGAGCCTCTAATTCGAAAAAGTCAAAATCTTCAAGTTTTAATTTCTTAACATATACTATGACTTTATTAAGGATTTTCCATTTACAATTAAAACTAAACCATTTACAAACAAAACAACTAGCGGATTTTGTGACATGACTTAAAGCAAAAGAACGAAATTAAAATTTAAAAATATATTTCTACCAATATTGTAGAATTACCAACCAATTTGACCAAAATTTAGCGTACTCCAATTAAAAATTTAAAGCAATTGAAAATATTCCAAAATGTTTTTTTAAAGGTAATTGTTTTATCCAAAAAAATCCTAAGATCGAAAATTACCACGTAGAAAACTCAAAATATCGAACAAGATATTCAGTTTTAAAACAAAAATTGATTCAACACCAAGATCAATTGTCTGTGTTCAATTAAGTAACACAATAGTTTAAATGTGCCGAATATAGGGTGCACGTTACAAAAATTGTCGAAAAATATTTTTAACTATTCACACACACACCTATATATTATATTCACAAAAAAATTCTAACTTTGTATCAAACGTGTTACTTAACCACAATCGACCGACCAGAGTGGTGTAGCGCACACGTAACAAAGAAGAACAACCAATCAACGTATGTAAGTTAGATCCTTACGTGATAAGGCATCAAAAAAAAATTGGATCAACGTGATCCTTACGCGACACTTTGTCAAAAAGGGCTCGCGATTTAATGTTATCCTGTAAGTTGCAATTATCGAAATTGCACTTACCGCTGTCTTTTATTACGCGTCACTTTATCAAAAAGGATCGCGAACTACTTTTGATCCTGTAAGTTGCAATTATCGAAATTGAACTTACTGCCGCTTTTATTATGAAAACCACGATTTTTCTATTTATTAAAATCAACTTTATTGGTTGGCTGCTGATCAAAGAGTGTCTTAAAAGCTACATTACAATATTCGAGTAAGAATTAAATTTTAAAATTAATTTGCCTATTTAACAAAATTATTTTCCATGAAATCATGCCACTCTGTTGTTTAAAATTTAGTTGCTGTTACCAAAAACAATTCTTATTAATTTCGTCTACACGCGTAAAGCATTGCATGGGTTGACGAAGTCAACTACCGGAAATGCATTTTTTGGGTTCATTAAAATTAATCGGAATTTGATGTTGGGAAAATATTTGGAGCAGACAAACGTCTGCAATGCAGATTCATGAGAATTGATTGCTTTGGAATAATTATTAATAAAAGAAACTATACTTTATTGGATTAACAACTTATTGTGTGTTAACTCCTCCCCCTTTAAAAACGATTGTCCCCAATCGTTAAAAATAAGGTAAGTCATCGACCTTTTGTGGTCCTGGTACCTGCACTGTGTTTCGAGTGACTGGGACCTGTATTAATTCTTGGCTAGGGGTAACTGTATGAACGAATATTTTTTGTTTTTTCTTTGTTAAAAACCCAATTATCAATAAAAATATAGCAAAAATCGAAAATAAAGAAAAAAAGGTAAGTTTAGTAACAACTGATTCCGACTTGCGTTCATGGATGGATTTAGTATTATTAATATGCAAATAGTTTAACATTTCCAAAGATAAAAGATTTATGAATTCATCTTCGTCGGGTGTTTGCTGTATTGCTGGTGGACTAATTATTGAAAATGGAGCTTCTAAATTTTCGTAAAATTTGTCATTTATACGCAGCGTGACATTTTGGAATTCTATTAAAAATGTTCCATTTAAAGATTTATTATTTACTGTCCCACTAAAATCATTAAGAAATATAATACCCGGCGAAATAGTTTCTATCTGAGGAATATGATACCCGTGAGTAATTTGACAAGATGAATTCATTCCGTTTAGTAACGGTGGGATACAAGTATCGTTGGAAATATCTACTAATTGGTCCCTTTGAAAAAATTTTACATTTTTTGTCATTATGCATTTATTTTTTACGCCATATATGCTATTATTACTTTTAATAATTTCATTAAATTTAATATTTATGATTTTATTATTTCTTTTTACAGGTTTTATCAAAAAATTTTGATAGTTTTCTTTACTAGTTAATGGTATTTTAATAATATATAAAAGTTTTTCTTGATTATACATTACTTTTAGTTTTGCAAATTCTAGGGCTTCTTCTATTGATGTTACAATAATATTATCGTTTTTAATTTTTTTAATGCAATTGTCATTTCTTTTTATTTAACAAAAATGTGTTTACAATATTTAACTTAGCCCATTGTATTCCAAATTTAATATTTGTTAGTTCTTCTGTTGTAAATCTTAGTTTTATTTGCATGCTGTGTGCAGCTTCATTTACATAGTTGTAATCTTTTTTAATGGCTTTTTCTATTTGATTTGTAATTTGGGTTAGGTTTTGTATCCTTTCTGTAAAAATGTCATTTATTATTACTTGTTGATTATTGTTTTGAACTGTTTGGCCTAAAGTTTTTGTAATTAACTCAAAATCGTCATGATCCGGAGATCCCGCGATGTATTTCCAGGCTGTGCCTATCATATTAATAGCTCTTTTCTTTCTTTCTATGGGTTCTATGGTTTCAAGGATATTGTGAATTTCTGATATTTCATGAGTTAGGAGTGGGAAAAAAGGATTAGATTTAGGAATGGTTTGTGTAATTTTCCATTGTATGTCCTCAACGAAGTTTCTTTCTTAAGTGTTATTTTCTTTTAATATTTCTTTTCTAAATCTTGGAGACAATTTAGTCCCTAAACGCTTATGGATTTTTAGATAAATTTCATCACCTGGGTCAAATTGTTTGATTGGTTCTCGTTTTTTATTATGGTTTTTAAGGTCAGTTATCTGTTTGTCTCGTAATCTTTGGATATTATCTTGTCTCGCTTTGTCATACATTTCGGGGTCTATGCTAACTCGTCGTCCGAAAAATACTTCGAGTGGTCTTTGTTCTGTTGTGCTATGTATTGTGTAATTGTATTCATAAATTGCTCTATCTAAAAGTTCTATAAAGGTAGGATATGTCCGTTCAGTTCGAAGGCAACGCATAATTTCAGCTAAGGTGGAGTGAAATCGTTCAACCTGACCGTTCACAACACTCGTATATGGTGGAGCTTTGTAGATTTCTATATTCAATTGGTCTTGTTACATAAAAATTATTGAAGCTGAATTAAAAGATTTCTTATTATCAAAAATTATAATTTTTGGAACACCGAATAAAAATATTAATTCTCGTAAAGGTTCTTTTACATGTTCAATAGCTCTTGACATAATAATTTTGCCCTGTGCGTATTTTGAGAATTTATCCAACGCTGTGAGGACAAGTTTATTTTCCGCTTTAAAAATATCAATATGGAGGATTTCTCCAGGATATGAGGGTATTGGTGTTTCCCTTAGTTCAGGTTTCGGAGGATGCCTGTCATATTTGTTTTCTTTGCAAGTAGTACATTGCTTGACGATTCTGTTAATTTTACTGTTCATACTGGGAAAATATTATTTTTCGAGAATCTGTATTTTATTTTCTCTGGCATTTCTGTGAGCTCTTTTGTGTGTGCTGATAATTATTTCATCCTGTTGGGTATTGTCTTTAATATCTTCTACTTGGAGGCTAGTAAATCTAATACGATATTTTGCAAAGTGTTGTGGAAAAATTTCTTGAATTTTTCCCATTAATGTTTCGGGTGCTTTGATGCCATTTATTACAGAGGGATTTAAGTATTTTTTCAAAATTTGGATTAGCTGTTCAGGGGTATAATCGGTTTCTGGAAGTGTATGTCTGTGGATGGTTGGGAATACAATATCAAATTTATAGGAGTTTGTTGCGTTAGGGTCAAAGATTATTTGATTTTTAAAAACGTTTATTGGAGCTTCGACACTATAAATAAGATTATGTGAGGAACTATCGTCACTATGCGTCATTTCCGACATAGAATTAACTTGCGACACTTCAGGCACTCTGGAAAGGGCATCTGCCACTACATTACTCTTTCCTGGTTTATAAAAGAGTTCATAGTCATATTCTTCCAATATGGCTTTCCATCGCTTCATTTTGCTATTGTTGTTTTTATTACTTAGAGCATAGGTGAGTGGCTGGTGGTCTGTGTATATTTTCACTTTTGCCGCTCCATATAGAAAATTTCTAAGACTGTTAAGGGCCCATATAATAGCAAGCATCTCCTTTTCATTCGCAGCGTAATGTTCTTCTGCTTTATTCAGAGTTCTTGATATAAATGTAATGGGCTTGTCTCCTTGAGACAAAACTGCTCCGAGAGCATAATCTGAGGCATCAGTTGTTAGCTCGAAGGGCTTCTCATAATTTGGATAGTATAACAAAATATCTCTTGATATTAAGGAATTTTTATCTTTGTAAAAGCTTCTACCGCCTTTGCATTAAACTCTATAGAAATTTTAGACGATTGTCTTTTCGATATTCGGCCCTCTTCACCTCTCAAAAGTGACGTCAGCGGTTTTGCCAATTTTGCATAATCTTTTATAAAACGGCGATAATATCCCGCAAGGCCTAGGAAGGATCGAAGTTCTTTAATAGTTCTGGGTTGTGGAAAGTTTGCAATAGCTTCCACTTTTTTGGGGTTGGTTTTTATACCTGCTTCGGATATTATAAATCCGAGAAATTCTACCTCTTGTTTTAAGAAATGACATTTGTCCAATTGGACTTTCATATTAGCTGTATATAACTATATCATCGATATATACGTAGCATATTCTCCCTATATGTTCGCGGAGAATGTCATCGAGAGCTCGTTGAAATATCGACGGCGCATTTTTTAAATCAAATGGTAAACGAGTGAACTCGTATTTACCATTATTTATAGAAAATGCAGTTTTTTCTACGTCAGAGCTTTTTAATGGAATTTGGTGGAATCCGCTTTTTAAGTCTAAGACAGAAAAGAATTTGCTATTTCTTAATTTTCCTAAAACATCGGATATCTCTGGAATTGGATATCTATCTGAAATTGTAACGGAATTTAGTTTTCTGTAGTCTATGACCATTCTATATTGTTTATTTCCCTGGGAATCAGGTTTTTTATCAACTATCCATACAGGTGAATTGTATGGTGATCTTGATGGTTGTATGATTCCATCGCTTAAAAGTTTTTCTACTTGCATTTCGACTTCTCGTTTTAATGAAGCCGGGTAAGGGTAGAATTTGGTATACACTGGAGAATCATTTGATGTACGGATCTCTCCAACTACTTTGGTTGTGTAAGTTAATTTTTCGTCTGGCTCTGCGAAGAGGTTAGAGAATTTATCTATTAAACAATTCATGGCTTTCATTTGCCTGGGGTTCATATGGTCATCTCGTAATTTTATAGTATTTACACTTTGACTGGCATGTTGCTTAAGTTGAACCTTCGTATGCTTGCGAACGATCATGTAATTTTTATTTGTGTAAATAACTGCGTCTAAGGCTTTTAGACTATCATTACCTAGAATGCCATGGAAGGATTTTAGACTAGGCATTAGATAGAATTTAAGTTTGTCGTCTAGTTTGAAAAGGTTTATGTACGTGTGTGATGTGATTTTTACATCACCTGCAACAGATTTTGCAAAGAATGGAATTTCATTTGGAATTATTTTTTTTACTAAGTCCGGTTGGATGTAGTTTTTACTAGATCCCGTGTCTATCAAGATTCTTAAGATTTTCCAGCTCTTCGTCCGACACTCAAAATATGGAAGCGAAGAGCTTGTCATTCTAAAAAATGAATGTCATCAAGTTCGGAATCTGCTTCATAGTTTGGTATATTATTTTCTAGATAAGAGTCATTGAAATAGTTTTCCGGATCTTGGTCGTAATTTTGTGGTGTTTGTTCTTCAGAATAATCTTCGTAATTAATGTTGTCGGGCTCGAATGTATCTCCTGTATCTGTATTTATATGGAATGTTCGTTGGGCTTTCGGTGGACTAACGTTTTGTTTTGACGGTGGATTGGGTGGTCTTTTACCTAAGAATTGGTTTTGAGTTGGTCTATTTGCGTAATTGATTTGTTGCGATCGAATACTGCGATCAAAATCCATTGGCTCCGCTGGCTTTGGTGCCGTTGGGCGTGGTGGAG
Organism: Musca domestica; assembly: GCF_030504385.1. Lineage (NCBI taxonomy): Eukaryota > Metazoa > Arthropoda > Insecta > Diptera > Muscidae > Musca > Musca domestica. The sequence goes on along the minus strand of NW_026712376.1, from coordinate 127,388 downwards.
GCTGTCTTGGGTGGCCGAAACTTGGAATACCCATATTATAATTATTGTTCATTTTAGGAATATTTTGTGGGTTAGGTATGTAGGCTATGTTTGGATTGAACTGATGTTTGTTCCTTTGAAAATTATATCTTTGAGACGGAGTTGTTTGATAATAGCTTTTTTTAATTGGTTGAATATTTTGATTTTGGGCATGGTTAGTACGGAATTTTTGGTTTTCTAATTTGAGACATAAATGAAGAGCCTGGGGTAAATCCGCTGGTTCTCTCATTCCTAGTAATCTTGGTAGGTCGCCATTTAATCCTCTTATAAACGTGTCGAGGGCTTTGCTCCTATTAGTTTGTGTTAGTAGACTTAGAGCCTCATTTCCAGCTTCTAAACTTCCTAGTTTGTTCAGTATCAAGGATAGGTGTGAATAAACTGCCTGATAAAATTCCTGTACTGTGGAGTTCCCTTGAATTAGACCTGTCATCTGGTATTCTAATGTGGATACATCTCGTTTGTCGGCGTAGTGTAGAGTAAGGCACTTGGAAATTGCTGGCCAATCTAAAGGAGTGTTGTATGACTCCAATGCTATGTCCGCATTACCTACAATTTTATTTCTAATTATTTATTTGATTTTTAAATATTTAATTCTACCTTTATTATATATTTTTACAAATTCAAATTTAATAAAAAATGAGCTCGAGGTCTTTGTTGTTGTTTAATTATTTATTATTTTCGATATTTCGTCCTCCAACGGAAGACATCATCAGGAACAATACTGTTTAAACATATAACAAAATTTTACAAAATATCGCTGAGCTTCGACGCCGACCTTGTGTTGCTGCCATCTGTTTTGTCACTGCAGCATTCCCTTCTTATTGTATATCTTTGTTTATTTTTCTAATCAGATGTCTGTAACTGTTTGCTAGATTCTCTGTGTCTGTTTTGTAGTTTATTCGTTGTGATGTTGGAGTATTCATTATGTGTAGAGTTTCCAACATAAGTCGCTTTTGGTAGTTGTTCTCGCACTGTAGCACTCTCACTCTCTCTAATTCTGGATGATGTTGTTCGGTGGCGCATTGGGTAGAAAGTGCTGTTTTCTGTGTTGTGATTGATGACCTGTTTTTAATGTCTGATTTGTGTCCGGATAACCGTGTTTTTAATTTGTTTTTTGTTGTCCCGATGTAATATTTTTGACATTTTTCATTTTCGTTGCCGTTGCATTTTATTTTGTATATTAAATTTGATTTGTCCATAGTGTCTATTTTTGGTTTTAATTGAGTAAATAGTTTTTGTAACGTATTGTAGGTTTTTGGCGCAATAACATACATAACAACATTCTTTTACATGTTCAATAGCTCTTGACATAATAATTTTGCCCTGTGCGTATTTTGAGAATTTATCCAAAGCTGTGAGGACAAGTTTATATTCCGTTTTAAAAATATCAATATGGAGGATTTCTCCAGGATATGAGGGTATTGGTGTTTCCCTTAGTTCAGGTTTCGGAGGATGCCTGTCATATTTGTTTTCTTTGCAAGTAGTACATTGCTCGACGATTCTGTTAATTTTACTGTTCATACTGGGAAAATATTATTTTTCGAGAATCTGTATTTTATTTTCTCTGGCATTTCTGTGAGCTCTTTTGTGTGTGCTGATAATTATTTCATCCTGTTGGGTATTGTCTTTAATATCTTCTACTTGGAGGCTAGTAAATCTAATACGATATTTTGCAAAGTGTTGTGGAAAAATTTCTTGAATTTTTCCCATTAATGTTTCGGGTGCTTTGATGCCATTTATTACAGAGGGATTTAAGTATTTTTTCAAAATTTGGATTAGCTGTTCAGGGGTATAATCGGTTTCTGGAAGTGTATGCCTGTGGATGGTTGGGAATACAATATCAAATTTATAGGAGTTTGTTGCGTTAGGGTCAAAGATTATTTGATTTTTAAAAATGTTTATTGGAGCTTCGACACTATAAATAAGATTATGTGAGGAACTATCGTCACTATGCGTCATTTCCGACATGGAATTAACTTGCGACACTTCAGGCACTCTGGAAAGGGCATCTGCCACTACATTACTCTTTCCTGGTTTATAAAAGAGTTCATAGTCATATTCTTCCAATATGGCTTTCCATCGCTTCATTTTGCTATTGTTGTTTTATTACTTAGAGCATAAGTGAGTGGCTGGTGGTCTGTGTATATTTTCACTTTTGCCGCTCCATATAGAAAATTTCTAAGACTGTTAAGGGCCCATATAATAGCATGCATCTCCTTTTCATTCGCAGCGTAATGTTCTTCTGCTTTATTCAGAGTTCTTGATATAAATGTAATGGGCTTGTCTCCTTGAGACAAAACTGCTCCGAGAGCATAATCTGAGGCATCAGTTGTTAGCTCGAAGGGCTTCTCATAATTTGGATAGTATAACAAAATATCTCTTGATATTAAGGAATTTTTTATCTTTGTAAAAGCTTCTACCGCCTTTGCATTAAACTCTATAGAAATTTTAGACGATTGTCTTTTCGATATTCGACCCTCTTCACCTCTCAAAAGTGACGTCAGCGGTTTTGCCAATTTTGCATAATCTTTTATAAAACGGCGATAATATCCCGCAAGGCCTAGGAAGGATCGAAGTTTAATAGTTCTGGGTTGTGGAAAGTTTGCAATAGCTTCCACTTTTTTGGGGTTGGTTTTTATACCTGCTTCGGATATTATAAATCCGAGAAATTCTACCTCTTGTTTAAAGAAATGGCATTTGTCCAATTGGACTTTCATATTAGCTTCTTCTAAAGTTTTGAAGACATTATGAATATCCCGAATATGGTCATCTTCAGATTTGCTGTATATAACTATATCATCGATATATACGTAGCATATTCTCCCTATATGTTCGCGGAGAATGTCATCGAGAGCTCGTTGAAATATCGACGGCGCATTTTTTAAATCAAATGGTAAACGAGTGAACTCGTATTTACCATTATTTATAGAAAATGCAGTTTTTTCTACATCAGAGCTTTTTAATGGAATTTGGTGGAATCCGCTTTTTAAGTCTAAGACAGAAAAGAATTTGCTATTTCTTAATTTTCCTAAAACATCGGATATCTCTGGAATTGGATATCTATCTGAAATTGTAACGGAATTTAGTTTTCTGTAGTCTATGACCATTCTATATTGTTTATTTCCCTGGGAATCAGGTTTTTTATCAACTATCCATACAGGTGAATTGTATGGTGATCTTGATGGTTGTATGATTCCATCGCTTAAAAGTTTTTCTACTTGCATTTCGACTTCTCGTTTTAATGAAGCCGGGTAAGGGTAGAATTTGGTATACACTGGAGAATCATTTGATGTACGGATCTCTCCAACTACTTTGGTTGTGTAAGTTAATTTTTCGTCTGGCTCTGCGAAGAGGTTAGAGAATTTATCTATTAAACAATTCATGGCTTTCATTTGCCTGGGGTTCATATGGTCATCTCGTAATTTTATAGTATTTACACTTTGACTGGCATGCTGCTTAAGTTGAACCTTCGTATGCTTGCGAACGATCATGTAATTTTTATTTTTAGAATATCATTACCTAGAATGCCATGGAAGGATTTTAGACTAGGCATTAGATAGAATTTAAGTTTGTCGTCTAGTTTGAAAAGGTTTATGTACGTGTGTGATGTGATTTTTACATCACCTGCAACAGATTTTGCAAAGAATGGAATTTCATTTGGAATTATTTTTTTACTAAGTCCGGTTGGATGTAGTTTTTACTAGATCCCGTGTCTATCAAGATTCTTAAGATTTTCCAGCTCTTCGTCCGACACTCAAAATATGGAAGCGAAGAGCTTGTCATTCTAAAAAATGAATGTCATCAAGTTCGGAATCTGCTTCATAGTTTGGTATATTATTTTCTAGATAAGAGTCATTGAAATAGTTTTCCGGATCTTGGTCGTAATTTTGTGGTGTTTGTTCTTCAGAATAATCTTCGTAATTAATGTTGTCGGGCTCGAATGTATCTCCTGTATCTGTATTTATATGGAATGTTCGTTGGGCTTTCGGTGGACTAACGTTTTGTTTTGACGGTGGATTGGGTGGTCTTTTAGCTAAGAATTGGTTTTGAGTTGGTCTATTTGCGTAATTGATTTGTTGCGATCGAATACTGCGATCAAAATCCATTGGCTCCGCTGGCTTTGGTGCCGTTGGGCGTGGTGGAGGCTGTCTTGGGTGGCCGAAACTTGGAATACCCATATTATAATTATTGTTCATTTTAGGAATATTTTGTGGGTTAGGTATGTAGGCTATGTTTGGATTGAACTGATGTTTGTTCCTTTGAAAATTATATCTTTGAGACGGAGTTGTTTGATAATAGCTTTTTTTAATTGGTTGAATATTTTGATTTTGGGCATGGTTAGTACGGAATTTTTGGTTTTCTAATTTGAGACATAAATGAAGAGCCTGGGGTAAATCCGCTGGTTCTCTCATTCCTAGTAATCTTGGTAGGTCGCCATTTAATCCTCTTATAAACGTGTCGAGGGCTTTGCTCCTATTAGTTTGTGTTAGTAGACTTAGAGCCTCATTTCCAGCTTCTAAACCTCCTAGTTTGTTCAGTATCAAGGATAGGTGTGAATAAACTGCCTGATAAAATTCCTGTACTGTGGAGTTCCCTTGAATTAGACCTGTCATCTGGTATTCTAATGTGGATACATCTCGTTTGTCGGCGTAGTGTAGAGTAAGGCACTTGGAAATTGCTGGCCAATCTAAAGGAGTGTTGTATGACTCCAATGCTATGTCCGCATTACCTACAATTTTATTTCTAATTATTTATTTGATTTTTAAATATTTAATTCGACCTTTATTATATATTTTTACAAATTCAAATTTAATAAAAAATGAGCTCGAGGTCTTTGTTGTTGTTTAATTATTTATTATTTTCGATATTTCGTCCTCCAACGGAAGACATCATCAGGAACAATACTGTTTAAACATATAACAAAATTTTACAAAATATCGCTGAGCTTCGACGCCGACCTTGTGTTGCTGCCATCTGTTTTGTCACTGCAGCATTCCCTTCTTATTGTATATCTTTGTTTATTTTTCTAATCAGATGTCTGTAACTGTTTGCTAGATTCTCTGTGTCTGTTTTGTAGTTTATTCGTTGTGATGTTGGAGTATTCATTATGTGTAGAGTTTCCAACATAAGTCGCTTTTGGTAGTTGTTCTCGCACTGTAGCACTCTCACTCTCTCTAATTCTGGATGATGTTGTTCGGTGGCGCAGTGGGTAGAAAGTGCTGTTTTCTGTGTTGTGATTGATGACCTGTTTTTAATGTCTGATTTGTGTCCGGATAACCGTGTTTTTAATTTGTTTTTTGTTGTCCCGATGTAATATTTTTGACATTTTTCATTTTCGTTGCCGTTGCATTTTATTTTGTATATTAAATTTGATTTGTCCATAGTGTCTATTTTTGGTTTTAATTGAGTAAATAGTTTTTGTAACGTATTGTAGGTTTTTGGCGCAATAACATACATAACAACATTCTTTTACATGTTCAATAGCTCTTGACATAATAATTTTGCCCTGTGCGTATTTTGAGAATTTATCCAAAGCTGTGAGGACAAGTTTATATTCCGTTTTAAAAATATCAATATGGAGGATTTCTCCAGGATATGAGGGTATTGGTGTTTCCCTTAGTTCAGGTTTCGGAGGATGCCTGTCATATTTGTTTTCTTTGCAAGTAGTACATTGCTTGACGATTCTGTTAATTTTACTGTTCATACTGGGAAAATAATATTTTTCGAGAATCTGTATTTATTTTCTCTGGCATTTCTGTGAGCTCTTTTGTGTGTGCTGATAATTATTTCATCCTGTTGGGTATTGTCTTTAATATCTTCTACTTGGAGGCTAGTAAATCTAATACGATATTTTGCAAAGTGTTGTGGAAAAATTTCTTGAATTATTCCCATTAATGTTTCGGGTGCTTTGATGCCATTTATTACAGAGGGATTTAAGTATTTTTTCAAAATTTGGATTAGCTGTTCAGGGGTATAATCGGTTTCTGGAAGTGTATGCCTGTGGATGGTTGGGAATACAATATCAAATTTATAGGAGTTTGTTGCGTTAGGGTCAAAGATTATTTGATTTTTAAAAATGTTTATTGGAGCTTCGACACTATAAATAAGATTATGTGAGGAACTATCGTCACTATGCGTCATTTCCGACATGGAATTAACTTGCGACACTTCAGGCACTCTGGAAAGGGCATCTGCCACTACATTACTCTTTCCTGGTTTATAAAAGAGTTCATAGTCATATTCTTCCAATATGGCTTTCCATCGCTTCATTTTGCTATTGTTGTTTTTATTACTTAGAGCATAAGTGAGTGGCTGGTGGTCTGTGTATATTTTCACTTTTGCCGCTCCATATAGAAAATTTCTAAGACTGTTAAGGGCCCATATAATAGCATGCATCTCCTTTTCATTCGCAGCGTAATGTTCTTCTGCTTTATTCAGAGTTCTTGATATAAATGTAATGGGCTTGTCTCCTTGAGACAAAACTGCTCCGTGAGCATAATCTGAGGCATCAGTTGTTAGCTCGAAGGGCTTCTCATAATTTGGATAGTATAACAAAATATCTCTTGATATTAAGGAATTTTTTATCTTTGTAAAAGCTTCTACCGCCTTTGCATTAAACTCTATAGAAATTTTAGACGATTGTCTTTTCGATATTCGACCCTCTTCACCTCTCAAAAGTGACGTCAGCGGTTTTGCCAATTTTGCATAATCTTTTATAAAACGGCGATAATATCCCGCAAGGCCTAGGAAGGATCGAAGTTTAATAGTTCTGGGTTGTGGAAAGTTTGCAATAGCTTCCACTTTTTTGGGGTTGGTTTTTATACCTGCTTCGGATATTATAAATCCGAGAAATTCTACCTCTTGTTTAAAGAAATGGCATTTGTCCAATTGGACTTTCATATTAGCTTCTTCTAAAGTTTTGAAGACATTATGAATATCCCGAATATGGTCATCTTCAGATTTGCTGTATATAACTATATCATCGATATACGTAGCATATTCTCCCTATATGTTCGCGGAGAATGTCATCGAGAGCTCGTTGAAATATCGACGGCGCATTTTTTAAACCAAATGGTAAGCGAGTGAACTCGTATTTACCATTATTTATAGAAAATGCAGTTTTTTCTACATCAGAGCTTTTTAATGGAATTTGGTGGAATCCGCTTTTTAAGTCTAAGACAGAAAAGAATTTGCTATTTCCTAATTTTCCTAAAACATCGGATATCTCAGGAATTGGATATCTATCTGAAATTGTAACGGAATTTAGTTTTCTGTAGTCTATGACCATTCTATATTGTTTATTTCCCTGGGAATCAGGTTTTTTATCAACTATCCATACAGGTGAATTGTATGGTGATCTTGATGGTTGTATGATTCCATCGCTTAAGAGCTTTTCCACTTGCATTTCGACTTCTCGTTTTAATGAAGCCGGGGTAAGGGTAGAATTTGGTATACACTGGAGAATCATTTGATGTACGGATCTCTCCAACTACTTTGGTTGTGTAAGTTAATTTTTCGTCTGGCTCTGCGAATAGGTTAGAGAATTTATCTATTAAACAATTCATGGCTTTCATTTGCCTGGGGTTCATATGGTCATCTCGTAATTTTATAGTATTTACACTTTGACTGGCATGTAGCTTAAGTTGAAGTTGTGTAAATAACTGCGTCTAAGGCTTTTAGACTGTCATTACCTAGAATGCCATGGAAGGATTTTAGACTAGGCATTAGATAGAATTTAAGTTTGTCGTCTAGTTTGAAAAGATTTATGTACGTGTGTGATGCGATTTTTACATCACCTGCAACAGATTTTGCAAAGAATGGAATTTCATTTGGAATTATTTTTTTACTAAGTCCGGTTGGATGTAGTTTTTACTAGATCCCGTGTCAATCAAGATTCTTAAGATTTTCCCGCTCTTCGTCCGACACTCAAAATATGGAAGCGATGAGCTTGTCATTCTAAAAAATGAATGTCATCAAGTTCGGAATCTGCTTCATAGTTTGGTATATTATTTTCTAGATAAGAGTCATTGAAATAGTTTTCCGGATCTTGGTCGTAATTTTGTTGTGTATGTTCTTCAGAATAATCTTCGTAACTAATGTTGTCGGGCTCGAATGTATCTCCTGTATCTGTATTTATATGGAATGTTCGTTGGGCTTTCGGTGGACTAACCTTTTGTTTTGACGGTGGATTGGGTGGTCTTTTACCTAAGAATTAGTTTTGAGTTGTTCTATTTGCGTAATTGATTTGTTGTGATCGAATACTGCGATCAACATCCATTGGCTCCGCTGGCTTTGGTGCCGGTGGGCGTGGTGGAGGCTGTCTTGGGTGGCCGAAACTTGGAATACCCATATTATAATTATTGTTCATTTTAGGAATATTTTGTGGGTTAGGTATGTAGGCTATGTTTGGATTGAACTGATATTTGTTCCTTTGAACATTATATCTTTGAGACGGAGTTGTTTGATAATAGCTTTTTTAATTGGTTGAATATTTTGATTTTGGGCATGGTTAGTACGGAATTTTTGGTTTTCTAATTTGAGACATAAATGAAGAGCCTGGGGTAAATCCGCTGGTTCTCTCATTCCTAGTAATCTTGGTAGGTCGCCATTTAATCCTCTAATAAACGTATCGAGGGCTTTGCTCCTATAAGTTTGTGTTAGTAGACTTAGAGCCTCATTTCCAGCTTCTAAACCTCTTAGTTTGTTCAGCATCAAGGATAGGTGTGAATAAACTGCCTGATAAAATTCCTGTACTGTGGAGTTCCCTTGAATTAGACCTGTCATCTGGTGTTCTAATGTGGATACATCTCGTTTGTCGGCGTAGTGTAGAGTAAGGCACTTGGAAATTGCTGGCCAATCTAAAGGAGTGTTGTATGACTCCAATGCTATGTCCGCATTACCTACAATTTTATTTCTAATTATGTTCAAAATACCGTAGTACTTTGGAGTACCTTTCAGGTTTTCATATATTTTTAAAATTCTTTCCACGCTCTTTCTCCAAGAGTTAAACTCTCCTGGTTTCCCTGAAAATTCCCTCAGACATTTGACAACATCGGGGATCTTATCTAGGTCACTTATACTGCCTACGTGTTCCGCGTCAATGGTTTGATCGACTGCGTTTGTCTGAATTGCGTTCGGATTTAATGTAGCTTGTAGTACGTGAGGTAACTGACTATTGACTATTTCTAATATAATATTCTTAAGGTCTGTTAAGTTTATCTGTCCTGGTGCAGGTCTGTTAGATTGGTTTGGGGGATGGGAAGGACTAGGTTGTTAGGATTTGCCATTTTATTTTAAAAATAATTCTATTCAGATGCAATTTAAGAATTATTTATTTTTAAATTAAACTTTTGTATTTTTTACAACGTTTAAACGAATTAAGTTTATTTTTAACAAGGGTATTGAAATTGTATTTGTATTTAAGTATAAAGTGCTTCTTTTTTTAATATAGTTTACAAATATTTTGTATGTTTTATGCGGTTATTTTATGTCTATTTATAATTTATTATAAATATAAAAATAACTTACAATTGTAATAGCAGGTTTAAAGATGTCATGTTGGTAGGCCCTTCTATTGTAACGATGTTATTGGTCATCCATTGTGGGGCTCAAAACTTTGTTGATCCTTTTCGTAGCTGCAAGATTTCTTCTTAGATTGGGAAGTTTGTGTTGTGGGGTCACAGATAGCACTTTTCAAGTTCTTAGTTTTATAGAACAGTTTTTAATGTATTTTGGAAAATTATTTTTTTTAATTTTTTTCAACCAATTTATGTAATTTTGTTTTGATGTTTTCACCAATTTGCAAATTTATTTTTTTACAATATAAAAAATGTTTTATTTTTTTCAACACTCTTCGTATATTTATTTTGGAAATATTTTCATTTTTTTCAAACACTTTGTATTTTGGTTTTTGGTCATTCACAGATTGTGATTTTTTTAGTTCACAAATAAGTTAATTTAGATTTTTTTTGTAAATGATTTTTATGGGATTCGTATCCAACTAAATGTTAATTACTTCACTCATTTTTTTTTTCACTTTTTAGTATACGTTTTTCCTTTAACAACTTAATAATTACACTTGGTGTTTTGACACTTTATTCGAGTTATCCTTAAAATAAAAACGTATTTTTGTTTTGAATCGGCTTTTTTTAGCTTTAGTAAAACTTTTGTTTTTTTTTTTTTTTACACGTTTTGTCTGTCTTCAACAGATTTAAAAATTTCACTTGTTGTTTTTTTTAACATATCAATGTATGTTGTCCTTTTAAAAAATGTTCTTATTTATTTGTTTATTATTTATCGCGGGTGAAGTGGCTAGCGTGCAACGCGTCCTTTTCCCAATTTGTACTAAGGGGCCGTTTCTTCACTCTTTACGCGACACAGATTCGCTCGGGCGCCAGTTAGATCCTTACGTGATAAGGCATCAAAAAAAATTTGGATCAACGTGATCCTTACGCGACACTTTGTCAAAAAGGGCTCGCGATTTAATGTTATCCTGTAAGTTGCAATTATCGAAATTGCACTTACCGCTGTCTTTTATTACGCGTCACTTTATCAAAAAGGATCGCGGACTACTTTTGATCCTGTAAGTTGCAATTATCGAAATTGAACTTACTGCCGCTTTTATTATTAAAACCACGATTTTTCTATTTATTAAAATCAACTTTATTGGTTGGCTGCTGATCAAAGAGTGTCTTAAAAACTACATTACAATATTCGAGTAAGAATTAAATTTTAAAATTAATTTGCCTATTTAACAAAATTATTTTCCATGAAATCATGCCACTCTTTTGTTTAAAATATAGTTGCTGTTACCAAAAACAATTCTTATTAATTTCGTCTACACGCGTAAAGCATTGCATGGGTTGACGAAGTCAACTACCGGAAATGCATTTTTTGGGTTCATTAAAATTAATCGGAATTTGATGTTGGGAAAATATTTGGAGCAGACAAACGTCTGCAATGCAGATTCATGAGAATTGATTGCTTTGGTATAATTATTAATAAAAGAAACTATACTTTATTGGATTAACAACTTATTGTGTGTTAACTTGTATATTTATTACTGACGGTCAAGCGACGGCTACCAGTAATAAGGGTATGTATGTATACAGCGTGTGTGTATGATCGAACGACAAACAACGAGAAAGCAGTAAAGCATAAATATGTCACTAACATAAATATGTGAATATAATTATGTATGATTACTGAACACCGAACAATTCAATTTGGAATAAAGGAAAGAGTGCATAAATTTGTTGGTAAATTGTATTTATCTCACACGAACATGAGATCACAACACAAATGTGACAAAACAAATGAAAGCATCCATAGAAAAAAAGAATGCGCCAAATTCACTTTATGTTTTGTTTTTTATTCTTCCAAAATTATTTTTCTTTTGCACTTGCACTGTTCGATGTTGTTGTCCACGACAATTGGACTTTGACCACAAACGAAAAAGGGAACTCCGCGACGCTTTGTAAAGTAGCCGTTTTGTTATTGTAATGTTTTTGTTTATTTGTTCTCGCGGGCTCACAACAATAAAAATACACTGCACCTACCTTTTGTTTGTAAAGAATATGATGATGCTAATGATGAAGTTTATTATGATGATGTTGACGAAAATAAGGTTGATGCTGGGGATTTCTTCCACACCAACATAGAAGGCAAGAACCGAAAATACATCAAGAACCGAAAATTGTATACCCTCCACCATACAAAGTATGGAGGGCATATTGAGTTCGTCATTCCGTTTGTAACTCATCGAAATAATCATTTTAGACCCAACAAAGTATATATATTCTTGATCAGCGTAAAATTCTAAGACGATTTAGCATGTCCGTCCGTCTGTTGCAATCACGCTACAGTCTAAACGAATTAAGATAGGAAGCTAAAATTTTGCACAGACCTCTATTTTGTCTGCAGGCAGGTCAAGTTCGAAGATGGGCTATATCGGTCCACGATATCGTATAGCCCCCATATAAAGGTACCCTTCGATATTCGCTCTTTTAAAGATGTTAGCCACATTTTTCTATGGAATTGTCTGAATATTCACACAAGTAGTTCCTTGTGAATACTTTACCTCCTGAGAGAGAATTGTCCATATAGGTCCCCGATATCGTATATCCGCCATATAACGGTACCCCCGATATTCGGTATATTGGTAACTTTACCCACATTTTTCAACGGAATTATCTGAAAATCCACTCAAGGAGTTCAATGTTGGTACTTTATACCTCGGCATAGAATTATCTATATAGGTCCACGATATCGTATAGCCCCCATATAACGATACACCGGTATTCGGTATTTTGACGATTTTAGCCACATTTTTCAATGGAAGTGTCTGAAATTCCACAAAAGGAGTCCCTTGTGAGTATTCTACCCTCTGTATATCCCCCGTATAACTGTACACCCCGATATTCGGTGTTTTGATAATGTTAGCCACATTTTTCCAAAAAAATCCATACAGGGAGTTCCTTATGTGTACTTTATACCTCGGAAGAGAATTATCTATATCGGTCCACGTATCGTATATCCCCCATATAACGGTACCCCCAATATTCGGTATTTTGATAAATTTACCCACATTTTTCAACGGAATTGTCTGAAAATCCACACAAGGAGTTCCTTGTGGGTACTTAATATCTCAGCAGAGAATCTATATCTATAAAAGAGGAAAATGTTTGTTTGTTTGTTTGTAATTTATGGACTCGAAAACCGCTGAATAGATTTTCCTGAAAATTTCCATATATACTGTAACATCGCCTGAAAGTAACATAGGCTATATACATTTTTGAATTTCCACTTGGAACTGGAGATATAGCATCAGAATCGGAGGCACCTCCCAAAAATTTAGATTTTATATGCACATATCTATTGATTGGTTGAAGATACAGTCTACAAATTTGGAATACGTTACGGAATTTGGAATAAGTTTGCCAAATTATATTGTAATCGGTTCAGATTTGGATATAGTTCCCATATATATTTTCGACCGATTTCGTTCATTTGATGCCTCAAACACAATATGAATGTTCGATTCCAATGAAATTTGGAATGTGTGACAGGACTTAAGCCGAAAATAAATTTGTCAAATTATATATATCCCATATATATTTTCAGCCGATTTCAAGCATTTGATGCACCAAACACGCTATGTATCCCCAATTTCAATGAAATTTGAAACGTGTAATAGATTTTATCTAAAAAATTGATTTCCCAAATTATATTGAAATCGGTTCAGATTTGGATATAGCTCCCATATACATTTTCTGCCGTTATCATGTATTTGGTGGACCAAACACGACATGTATTTCCATTTGTAATGATATTTAAAATAAGTAACGGAATTGGGAGCCAAAATGAATTTGTCAAATTAAATTGAAATCGGTTCAGATTTGGATATAGCTCCCATATATATTTTCGACCGATTTCATGTATTTGATGCACCAAACACGCTATGTATCTCTAATTTCAATGAAATTTGGAATGTGTAGAGGGAATTAAAACAAATATACATTTGTCAAATTATATTAAAATCGGTTCAGATTTGGATATAGCTCTCATATATATTTTCGACCGATTTCATGTATTTTATGCACCATACACGATATGTATGTTCGATTCCAAAGAAATTTGGAATATGTAACGGGATTTTGATTAGAAAATAAATTAGTCAAATTATATTAAAATCGGTTCAGATTTGGATATAGCTCCCATATATATTTTCCGCCGATTTCACATATTTGGTGCACAAAACACGATACGTATTTCCGATTCCAACGAAATTCGGCATGAGTGGCTAAATTTGGTACAAAAATAAATTATATTCTATATTCAAATACGCTCAGATGTGATTATAGCTCCCATATATATATATACAGCCGATTTCACATATTTGATGAACCCAAAGCGAGAGGGACAAAATCTGGCACCAGCAAAAATTGCCAAATTATATTGAAATCAGTTGAGGTTTGGATATAGCTAACATATATATTTCGGCCGATTTCATACATATTATGCACCAAACACGATATATATGACCGATTCCAATGAAATTCAGAATGTGTGGCGGAATTTGGTTATAATAATAAATGTGATAAATTAATTGGAAATTAGTTAAGATTTGGATATAGCTCCCATATATATATTCTCGGCCGATTTCACATATTTGACGCACCAATTTCAATGAAATATGAAAGGTGTGGCGGAGTTTGGTGTAAAAGTAATTTTTTTTTAAATTATATTTAAATCGGATCAGATTGGGATATGATTTTAATAAGAACCATTGACCCACAACGCCTTAGGCTAACACTAAAAAACAACACAACAATTTATTTGAAATACGCTTATTACGGCGAAGTATGTTGCTATCTCGAATTCACTAATTGCAATAGAAATGCCACTCTACTTAAAAAATTGCAGTTTCCTGCGCGCTTGGTATTTGCTATGAAATAAATAAATCCAAAGGACACACCCTTCGTGTATTCATGTCATGTTACTGCTTTTGTACTGATTTTGTTTATTAACGCATTAAATTAGTGCAATGTTTTTTTTTTTTTTTTTTTCATTTTTAAATTTGTTTTTCTTTATCCAACATATAATCGTAAATAAAATTTTGAATGCATATAAAATCAAAAGGGGTAGCGAAGCGCACCGGGTTCAGCTAGTTATCTTTATAGGTACACGATATCGTATATCCCCCATATAACGGTACCCCCGATATTCGGTATTTTGATGATTTTACCCACATTTTTCAACGGAATTGTCTGAAAATCCACACAAGGAGTTCCTTGTGGGTACTTTATAGCTCGGCAGAGAATTATCTATATAGGTTCACGATATCGTATAACCTCACGATATTCGATATTTTGATGATTTTAGCCACATTTTTCAACGGAAATTGTACACAAGGGGTTTTTTGTGAGCACTTTATCCCCCGACAGAAAATTCTTTATATAGGTTAATGATATCATATAGCACCCATATAACGGTACCCCCGATTTTCGATATTTTGATGATTTTAGCCACATTTTCAAATCGTATTGTCTGAAAATCCACACAAGGAGTTTTTTGTGAGCACTTTACCCCCTGAAAGGGAATTGTCTATATAGATCCTCAATATCGTATATCCCCCATATAACGGAACCCCCCGATGTTCAGTAGTTTGATGATTTTAGCCACTTTTTACAATGGAATTATCTGAAAATCCACACAAGAAGTTCCTTGTGAGTACTTTACACCCAGACACAGATTTGTCTTAATAGGTCCACAATATCATATATACCCCCATATATCGGCACCTTCCTATATTAGATATTGTAAAGATTTAAAAAAAAATTTAATGGATTTTATTTTTTTGAAAATTTTCTAATTCGTTCCAAATGGTGGAGGGTATTCAAAGTTCGGCCCGGCCGAACTTACTGTTTTTTTACTTGTTTTATTATTTATTCTTGGGTCAGATTTAGTAATTAAAGTTTCACTATCTTCCTGACAACCGATTAATCTGAAATGTTGTATACACTTTGGACTTTGGTGACAATACAATTATGTTTATTCATTATCATTATAAATCCAAGATGGCGGCCGCTACAAAATGACGGACAACGTAGGTTTTATCAATCCCATCAATATGGGTATCAGGTGAAGGGGCTCTACAAGCAGAATACAATATACTATAAAAAATTGAAATCCAAGATTGCGGCGGCTACAAAATGGCTGATTTATCAATCCCATCAATATGGGTATCAAATGAAAGGGCTCAACAAGCAGTATACAATATACTATAAAAATTGCAATGGCTGATAACCATTTTTTATCAGTTGCACCAATATGGGTATCAAATAAAAGGGCATGACAAGAAGAATACATTATACTATACAAGGTCAATATTTAAGATGGCGCAGCCACTAAATGGCGTATAATAAGATTTAAATTAAGAAATTGCATCTGTAATTCTGGTATCTGATTATCCAACCTGATTCCACCCCTCAAGTCAATATTTTGTATCGTGTTAAGGATTGTGTGGCGTTAGGGTGGCTAAAATTGTCAACCGTTTAAATGTCCATTACTCGTGGGAACAAAATGGTACAAAAATATAAAATATGAATTAAAAAGAATGAGGAATAAAAACAAAAAACTAGAAAGTAAAAAATAGGTAAAAACCTTTTTAAGTTAAAAGGTTTTATGTTAAACATACATTGCAATGTTTTTTTAAAAAAATGTACTAAAAACCAAAAAATAATAAAAATAATAGATACAGTCGTGGGAATTATAAACATATGCATAGACTTGACTAAAATAAAACCAAGGGGTTTTCAATTTCATATGCATATTGTAGAGAATTGACGTGCCACACGGTTTTATTTTAGTCAAGTCTATGCATATGTTTATAATTCCCACGACTGTATCTATTTTTATACCCTCCACCATACTATGGGTATATTAACTTTGTCATTCTGTTTGTAACTCCTCGAAATACTCATGTCAGACCCAACAAAGTATATATATTCTTGATCAGCGTAAAATTCTAAGTCGATTTAGCGATGTCCGTCTGTCTGTCCGCTGTAATCACGCTATCTTTCGAACGAATTGAGATAAAAGGCTAAATTTTAGCACACATGTTTATTTTTCCAGTAGGCAGGTTAAGTTCGTAAATGGGCAATGTAGGTCCACGTTTTCATATATCCCCCATATAAAGGTACCTCCTGATATTCGGCATTTTGATGATTTTAGCGACACTATTCACCGGAATGGTTTCAAATTAGGTATTTGAAGCTCCAAAAGATAGTACAGACTAAGACTGAAAAATTACTGTGCAGGTCCACGTCTTCGTAAAGCCGCCATATAACGATACCTACAGATATTCGGTATTTTGATGATTTTAGCGACTTTATTCACCGGAATTGTTTCAAATTTGGTATTTGAAGTTCGTAATAGATACTACAGCCTAAGACAGAAAATTGTCTGAGCAGGTCTACGTCTTCGTATAGGCCCCATATATCAGTACCTCCCTGTGTTCGGTAATTTGATGATGGCTTATGACAAACAATGCCTTTGTAGGTCCATGTCGTATGGACCCCAATATAACGGCTATATTAGGTATTTTTAAAATTTAAACAGAATTTTTTAAGGATTTTATTTTTTGAAAATTTCCAAATTCGTTGCAAATGGTGGAGGGTATTAAAAGTTCGGCCCGGCCGAACTTACTGTTTTTTAACTTGTTAATGATTCAAATATAGACCAACGGACTGCAGAATTCGTCTCGATTGTTAATGCGCCGAAATTGCGCTCCGATAAAGGGGAAGAGAAAAATAGAATTAAAACACGATCGTTTTAGTTTCTTGCAAGTTAAATATGTGAATTCTTTATTGATAATCAAATCAATAGGTAACCACATTTAACATAGTAGTTACACACGAACGTGTAATATTTACAGTGTTGAGCACGAACACTCAACATGTGGTGTCCGTTGGAATTGCAATTTTCGAATTTCGAAAAAAGGAAAGTTGTGCTGAATTGTGCTAGGTTTGTGCTCAATTGTGCCGAAATTTTTTTTTCGAAATTCGAAAAAACTTCTGAGATATTCGAAAAAAGATTTTTTTTCGAAAAAATCTGAGAGAATTGCAATTTTCGAATTTCGAAAAAATTAAAGTTGTGCTGAGTCGTACTCGGTTTGTGCCCATTTGTGCCGTTAAAATTTTTTCGATATCTCTTACCAATTTCGAAAAAAACGATAATTTCGAAAGTATGTCAGAATTGCAATTTTCTAATTTCGAAAAAATTAAAGTTGTGCTGGGTCGCGTTTTATTTGTGCTAACTTGTGCCGTTTATTTTTTCTCAATATTATCAACCGTTTTCAAGATATGGCAATTTCGAAAAAACCAGTATTTTTCAGAAAAATTGCTGTAATTTTTGTTTCAATTCAAATATCGAGATGCGGTAAATTGTGCTGAGTTGTGCTCACTTAGCACAATTTTTCGTCCATACATAACGAATTTCCACCTTTACTCGTTACTCGCTAAAAATTAAAAAAATGAATAACTTTTGTAATATGTGGAATTTTTGAAATCTGCAAGTTGTGCTGAATTGTGCTCACCTAGCACAATTTTTCGTCCATACATTGGAAATTTGTATCTCTACTCGTTACTCGTTAAAATCGTAAAAATCAAAATCGCATATTTACTAACAAGATATCGAAAAACTAAAAGTTGTGCTGATTTGTGCTAACCTAGCACAATTTTTCGTCCATACATTGAAAATTTGTATTTCCACTCGTTACTAGTTAAAATTGGAAAAAATACATATATAACGAAAAATTGCTGTAATTTTTGTAAAAATTTAAATATCGAGATGCGGTAAATTGTGCTGAGTTGTGCTCACTTAGCACAATTTTTCGT
Organism: Musca domestica; assembly: GCF_030504385.1. Lineage (NCBI taxonomy): Eukaryota > Metazoa > Arthropoda > Insecta > Diptera > Muscidae > Musca > Musca domestica. Next base: position 108,951 of record NW_026712376.1, on the reverse strand, counting down.
CCATACATAACGAATTTCCACCTTTACTCGTTACTCGCTAAAAATTAAAAAAATGAATAACTTTTGTAATATGTGGAATTTTTGAAATCTGCAAGTTGTGCTGAATTGTGCTCACCTAGCACAATTTTTCGTCCATACATTGGAAATTTGTATCTCTACTCGTTACTCGTTAAAATCGTAAAAATCAAAATCGCATATTTACTAACAAGATATCGAAAAACTAAAAGTTGTGCTGATTTGTGCTAACCTAGCACAATTTTTCGTCCATACATTGAAAATTTGTATTTCCACTCGTTACTAGTTAAAATTGGAAAAAATACATATATAACGAAAAATTGCTGTAATTTTTGTCAAAATTCAAATATCGAGATATTCGGTACATTGATGATTTTAGCTATATTTTCCAATAGTATTGTCTGAGAATACACATTTACACATACATGTTGATGATTTTAGCAACATTTCCCAATGGAGCTCCCTGAAAATCCACACAGGGAGTTCCTAGTGAGTACTTTACCCCTAGACATAGATTTGTCTATATAGGTCCACAATATTATATATCCCCCCATATATCGGCCTTCCTACCTTTCGATATTCGGTATTTTAAAGATTTTAACAGAATTTTTAATGGATTTTATTATTATTATTTTTTTTTTTTTTTTGAGGGAGGGTATTCATAGTTACTGCTTATTTACTTGCTAGATCTTACTGCTTGTTTACTTGCTAGATCAAATCCATCACATATTGCAAATTTCATTGAAATGTGGCGTACACAGCGTGTTTAATGCATTAAATACATGAAATCGGCCGAAAACATATATAATGGAACTATATCCAAATCTGAACCGCTTTCAATATAATTTGGTAAATATATTTTCCGATCAAATCCCGTCACTCATTCTAAATTTGTAGACTGTATCTGTAATCGATCAATAGATATGTGCATATAAATTATAAATTTTTGGGAGGTACCTCCGATTCTGATGCTTCATCCCTTGTTCCAAGTGGAATTTCAAAAATTTATATATCCTATGTTACTTTTAAGCGATGTTGTAGTATACTTGGAAATTTTCAGAAAAATCTAGGCAGCCGTTTCCGAGTCCACAAATAACCAACAAACATTTTCCTCTTTTATAGATATAGATACATTATATCTATATACGTTTATATAATAAAATTCTATTATAAATGAATATGCCAACAACCATTTTTGTTTATATAATTTATTTTATTAAATGTTCAACATTTACTTTCATCAATTTTCGTGTAAAATAGTAGTTGTGGATCAACCGTTGTGCTTTCGTCTACTCTTTCTGGAGATTTGTTTGTGGAAGTATCATCGTATTTTATCCATTGACATCCAACCTTAACGAATGCTGTATAATGACCGATTGATGTATTTTCATAATCTCCGTAATAAGCGACGAATCCAGCCATCTTGTACGCCGGTCCTCCAGGAACTATGACGGTGTCTGAGATGTCGGATATAGGTGTTACTCTGTACAAACCAGTATCTACACTTATCAGAAGATGTGGATTGTAGCTCTGCGTTGATATCATGCTCCGGCCACAGCATTCCTTTCTAAAATCGTTTCGGAAATCTAAAGCATCTATCAGTGAACTAAGCCCACTATCAACAATTTTTTGTAGATGTATTCGGGCCAGTATTGATGCATCTATTGTCGATAAATTGCACTCATTGCAGCTGTATTTTAGAGTGTAACTTGGGACGTCGGCAAAAAGTTCCAGCGCCAAATCTGTTACATTGCAAACTGAATTGACTTGGGAAATATTACACAATGGTGTCCCATAATCGTTCGCATACTCAGATGTTGTTGTCTGCGTACATCTTAGAGATCGTAGAATTTCGACCCTTTTCTTAAAGAACTTAGCACAAAGTCTCTCTTTTAGAAATATTCTCATACACTGTATGAAGGGATTATCGAAGTTTGATATAATGCCGTCATAATATTGATTGTTTGCAACGCACATGGAGAAGATTTGTAGTATGCTATCAAAAGCACATGTGTTTGAGAGCGATATGCTTCTGTCGTTTAATTTCACATTGGGACAAATTGATCCATTTGGAATGACAGGTAGCCACGTTCCTCGCTTTGTAATGCTGGATTCAAATTGTGGGAAAATTTCTCCGTACCTTGGGATTTTCTTTTTAGAAGTTTTAGACACACGTTTTTTAAGTTTCTTGAAGTGTGATACTTCTGGTAAATCGCTATCGGACGATGATGCCTTTCGTTTGATGTTAATAGGACTATTTGATTGCGATGATGACGATGTTTCGGGTAATGTGGAACTTAAATTTGTTCGTTTATTTTTACCACGCCAATCCATTTCGAAAGTAAGTTCTGGATCTTTTTTTTGGAGAAATTGTTCCACTTTCTCCCGATGATTAGAGTTGTATGATGAGACGTAATCTTTTGGTGTGGAAAAGGCAATCGTTGGTATGGGGATATCCTGTTCTACAATCCGCTCCTCTTTTCTTCTAGTCATACTTCCACATGCAGCTTCTTTAAGAGTTTTTTCTATTTCTTTCAAGTGTTTTGCTATAAATTTATCAGCACGAAGAGGCAGACCAATATTTCGAAACTGTCGGTGCTTCAAGTCGTTAAAATATGACTCCACTCTAGCCGATGTTGCATTTACGTTACCGCGTTTTCTAACACTTCGCATTATTTCCGTGAATATAGGAAAGTATGGCATTAGGTTTTTTAATTTTTTTGCGAATTCGGGCAACATGTATCCATTGACATCATCATCGATATCCGTTATTTCCTTTTTGGCCTTTTCTTCAATTTCTGCATAGGTATGTGCGATGTAATTATATAGATTCGGCGATTCCGCTTGCTCCTCAAATTCAATGTCCATTTCTTTGTCATCATCAGCATTGCCCAAATTGTCTTCGCCAATTATATTGGTAGCTACTTCGGTTGGTATCCCTTTTATTTTCGATCGAAGGAACTCCTTTGCTTGAAATGCTGGACTTCCTTTGTTACCATTTTTGTGCAGGCATAATGTCAGAATTGCAACAAATACATTGTGCATATCCGCAAAGGACTCTTGTTTTCTTATGATACACATTGCTCTTATATACAGAGCGCGAACGCCACCTTGGTGTTTCGAATAACATTTCCATCTGGCAATAATATTGGTGAAGTGGCATATATCCAAGCGTAATAAACACGGCGGAAATATTTTTGAATTACCCTTAATTATTTCGAAACATGTTTCAACATAATGTCGTAAGCTGTTTGATTTTGAATAAACGCGAGCCGCGGCACCCAAAAGCGCTTTGTCAAAATCACAAATAATTTCGTTTGGAATCGGTGTTTTATTTAGTTCCATTTGGCACAATCTTTGGAATTCCAAAAACCAGTTCATTATTGTAACTGTTGTTTTGACCGTAGTAAGCATTTGACACACAGGAACCGTACGTTTGTTTATTTCTATAACCGATTGAAATAAAAATATATGAGAAGAATGTTCTTTGTTCGGTAGTGTTATTGATTTTACTACACTTCCCGTTGCGTCTATAATAAGAGTTTCATAAAATTTAGAGAATAAAACCATTTGTTCTCTCGACCAATAAAAAACTGTAAATGGATCCAGTCCTATGTTGTGTATTTTTCCAGAATACTCCATAGTGTATTTTAAATTGTACACTCCCTCTATAGCGCTTGTTCCAGAAATTTTAAATAGTCTATCTGAGGCTTCTCTTTAGCTTTTCCCAATATATAGTTTTTAAAAAGATTTGGCGGGCTGTTATCGCCTATTGTTTGAATAAGGCGATGCGCTTCATTTCGCCGATATTGAGAAGGCAACAAATTTTTATCTAGCAAATTATTACCAACAGCTTTTCGCAAAGTACCGCGAAGGGACCTTTTTTTAAATGCCTTACATCGCAATCAAAATCGGAAATGATACATTCCATTTTGATTGGTTCGTTGTCTAAAGGTTCCGTAAAGATTTTACCCTCAAACCTACATGGACACTCTGAACATTGACCATTTACTGTTACAAAAACACCGGATGAAGACACTTGCGAACTTTTAAAATTTAACGCGCACGGGATTTTAGTATAATTATGAATTTCTTCATAAAGTACGTGGGTCCACGAATTACTTTTCAAAGATCTAATGACGCGAGAACCGGTTCGGAAATTATGTGCTTTGATTTCTGGTTTCATACTTGGCCAAATTTCTGTAAGATCTATTGTAAATCTGAAACAATTATTGGATGTGGAATCAAGAGAGGTATTTGTCGGGAACGATGAGTTGCTAGGAATCTCTATATTAAAAAAGTCCAATAATTCTGAATAAACATTGTATCGGTTCAATTTAAGTATAGTATATATATTTAGGTTCCAATTTATTGTCACAGTCTAGAGAATCACTTATATTTTTATACATAACTGAAGATGGAGGCAAAACACTACCATCTTCACTAATAATATTTTTAAATTGAGGTTCACGAAGTACTTTATTCAAATTATTAATTTTTTGCTTCATTTTGTTTTGGGATTTCTTCGATAGCTTGCCACTTCCACCAACATCACTGCCAGAATTTTTTACTGGAAAATGAAAACCACTTGTACTAACACCATCAAGAGATATATCACAATTATTTAGTTCTTGCAAAAACATGTTTATATATATTAAAATCACAGACACGTTTTTTTTAAAGAGAGATTTTTTATGGAAACAATTTTATTGAGTATATTAATATATTTTCACAACGATATTTTTCGAGCACTTATTTTGTATATCACACGAACTATGTTGATGTTAGATATGCAAATACTTTCACTATGAAGTCAAAAACCGTAATGCCTATAAGAAATAGGTTACAAGAAATGTAGACTCTCCAACCCATTTGCAAGATCTTTCAACAGGTAGATCAATTCCACAATATATGAATGAATGTAACCTTTCATATAACAAATGTATGTATTTCCCATTAAAGTACCTACTATCGTGATTACAATTTTCGATACCTTATAGGAAGGACTATACAAGTTTTATGTGTAAGGTCACATTCATTCATATGTTGTAGAATTGATCTACCTGTATAAAAATCTTGCAAATGTCCAAAAACACGTGCAAGACATAAAAACTTTTATTGCTGAGTTTTCCTCAAATATGAAAAATTGACCAATCGGAATATATTTATGATTGATCAGGTAAATTACATTGATCAAAATTTACGACCTTTGCCATTCACATTCCTCTGAATTTTCAAGAGCAATAAACTCAGAAGCGTTTAAGTCACAACACCAACCTTTGTCTTCTGTACCTGTAACAATCGAGATGCAATTTGCAAACAGTAAAGTCATATTTGAATGTTAATATATGACTTTACCGGAAACACAAATGCATATTTTAAAATTCCACATAATACAAAATATATACTTTTTATACCTTCCACCATGCAGAGAAGAATGTTCTTTGTTCGGTAGTGTTATTGATTTTACTACACTTCCCGTTGCGTCTATAATAAGAGTTTCATAAAATTTAGAGAATAAAACCATTTGTTCTCTCGACCAATAAAAACTGTAAATGGATCCAGTCCTATGTTGTGTATTTTTCCAGAATACTCCATAGTGTATTTTAAATTGTACACTCCCTCTATAGCGCTTGTTCCAGAAATTTTAAATAGTCTATCTGAGGCTTCTCTTTTAGCTTTTCCCAATATATAGTTTTTAAAAAGATTTGGCGGGCTGTTATCGCATGCATAGTATGGAGGGTATATTAAGTTCATGTAACTCATCGAAATAAAAATTGCAGACCCAACAAAGTATATTTATTCCAGAGATGGGCATAATGCACTGTATTTTAGTGCACTAATAATTTCACTATCACTGTTCGTTTAGTGGCAGTGCAATTTTTATACCCTCCACCTTGGAAAGGAGGGTATATTAACTTTGTCATTCCGTTTGTAACATCCCTAAATATTCGTTTTAGACCCCATAAAGTATATATATTCATAATCAGCATAAAATTCTAAGTCGATTTAACGATGTCCGTCTGTCTGTCTGTCTGTCTGTCTGTCTGTCTGTCTGTCCGTCTGTCTGTCTGTTGAAATCACGATACAGCCCACATTATTTAGCAGAGCTATTTGCATTGTGTCTAGGATGGTTGGTATTGAAAATGAGATATATCGGTCCACGTTCTGGTATAGTCCCCATATAACGGTACCTCCCGATATTCGGTATTTTGATGATTTATGCCACATTTTTTCACGGATTTGTCTTAAAATGGGTATTTGTAGGTCATAGCGGGTCCCTGAGCGTGTGGCAAAACATTGCATGTATAGGTCCACGTTGTGGTATAGCCCCATATAAAGGTACCTCCCGATATTTAGTATTTTAGTTTTTTTACCACATTTTTCACGGATTTGTCTGAAAATCGGTATTTGTTGGTCATAATGGGTTCCAGCTCCGGTGGCGAAACATTGTAATTATAGGTCCACGTTTTGGTATAGCCCCCATATAACGGTACCTCCCGATATTCGGTAATTTGATGATTTTTGCCACATTTTTTCAGGGATTTGTTCGAAAATTGGTATTTGTTGGTCATAATTGGTTCCAGCTTCGGTGGCGAAACATTGCATGCATGGGTCCATGATTTGATATAGCCCCCATATAACGGTACCTCCCGATATTCGGTATTTTTATGGTTTTTGCCACATTTTTTCACTGATTTGTCTAAAAATTGGTATTTGTGGGTCATAATGGGTTCCAGCTCCGGTGGGGAAACATTGTAATTATAGGTCCACGTTTTGGTATAGCCCCCATATAACGGTACCTCCCCATAATCGGCATTTTAATGGTTTTTGCCACATTTCTTCTAATGTTTCTTTTACCCTAAGGTGGAGGGTATTAAAAGTTTGGCCCGGCCGAACTTAATGTTTTTTTACTTGTTTATTCTACTACCACTAACCCTTTAAAATTAAATTGCACTAACACTAAATTTTAGTGGTAGTGAAATTTCAATAGCACTACCACTAAATTTAGTGGTATTTAAAACAAATGCACTAAATTAGTGCTATTTAGAAAAGTATCAAATTGTATGAATATTTACTATATATTCTGGATTGTTGTTCGCTACTCACTTCAACAAACTTCATGATAGCTGGTATAATACTTATATACATAGTATTTTTTTGGCTTCGCTAAGATTTAGTGGTAGTGCAAATTTTTTTCTTGAAAAATCACTAAATTTTGAAATTTCACACAAGGAGTCCCTTGTGAGTACTTTACCCGCTGAAAGAATTGTCTATATAGGTCCACGATATCGTATATCTCCCATATAACGGTACCCCCCGATAATCGGTATTTTGATGATTTTAGCCACATTTTTCAACGGAAATGTCTGAAATTCTACACAAGGAGTTCTTTGTGGTTACTTTACCTCCAGACATAGATTTGACTAAAAAGTCCACAATATCGCATATCCCACATATATCGGCACCTTCCGAAATTAGGTATTTTCATGATTTTAGCCACATTTTTCAAAGGAATTGTATGAAATTGTTCACAAGGGCACAAGGTCCATGGTATCGTATATCTCCCATATAAGAGTATCCCCCGATATTCGGTATTTTGATGATTTTAGCCACATTTTTTAATGGAATTAGTACTTTATCCATTGACAGAGAATTATCTATATAGGTCCACGATATCGTATATCCTCCATATAATGGTACACCACACCACCCCCCCCCCCCCCCCCCCCCCCCCCCGATATTCGGAATTTTATTAATTTTAGCCACATTTTTCAATGAAATTATCTGAAAATCCACACAAGAAGTTCCTTGTAAGTATTTTATCCCTTAAAATACAATAATCTATATAGTTCCACGATATCGTATAGCCCCATATAACGGTAGTCCCCCATATTCGGTATTTTGATGATTTAAGCCACATTTTTCAACGGAATCGTTGGAATTTTACATAAGGAGTTCTTTGTGAGTACTTTACCCCCAGATATAGATTTGTCTATATAGGTCCACAATATCACATATCCCCCATATGTGGGCACCTTCCGATATAAGGTATTTTAAAGATTTTAATTTATTTATTTTTTTGAAAATTTTCTAATTCGTTCCTAATGGTGGAGGGTATTCAAAGTGCGGCCCGGCCGAACTTACTGCTTTTTTACTTGTTTGTACCCTTCACCATACAAAGTATGGAGGGTATATTAAGTTCATCATTCCGTTTGTAACTCATCGAAATAATAAATTTAGACCCAACTAAGTATATATTTTCTTGATTAGCGTAAAATTTAACCCTGTTCGTCGGTCTGTCCTTCCGTTAGTGTAATCATGCTACAGTCATAAACAAGTAAGTAATGATATGAAGCTAAAATGTTGCACAGATTTGTCTTTTGCTGCAGGCAGGTCAAGTTCGAAGATGGCCTATATCGGTTAACGATAGCTACAGTTTTCAATGGAATTTTCTGAAAATCCGCACACGGAAGAGTACTTCATTCCTAGAAGTTAATTGTCTGTAAAGGTCTACGATATCGTATAGCCCCCATAAACCTGATGAAATTACTTTTGCAGGGCCATGCCTTCGTATAGCCCCTATATAATGGTTTTCATTTGAGCGGTACTTTCTGACGGAATTTTTTGTGCTAGCTGAGCACAATTCAGCACAACTTGCAGATTTCAAAAATTCCACATATTACAAAAGTTATTTATTTTTTTAATTTTTAGCGAGTAACGAGTAAAGGTGGAAATTCGTTATGTAAGGACGAAAAATTGTGCTAGGTTAGCACAAATCAGCACAACTTTTAGTTTTTCGATATCTTGTTTCTAAATATGCGATCTTGATTTTTACGATTTTAACGAGTAACGAGTAGAGATACAAATTTCCAATGTATGGACGAAAAATTGTGCTAGGTGAGCACAATTCAGCACAACTTGCAGATTTCAAAAATTCCACATATTACAAAAGTTATTCATTTTTTTAATTTTTAGCGAGTAACGAGTAATGGTGGAAATTCGTTATGTATGGACGAAAAATTGTGCTAAGTGAGCACAACTCAGCACAATTTACCGCATCTCGATATTTAAATTTTTACAAAAATTACAGCAATTTTTCGTTATATATGTATTTTTTCCAATTTCAACTAGTAACGAGTGGAAATACAAATTTTTAATGTATGGACGAAAAATTGTGCTAGGTTAGCACAAATCAGCACAACTTTTAGTTTTTCGATATCTTGTTAGTAAATATGCGATTTTGATTTTTACGATTTTAACGAGTAACGAGTAGAGATACAAATTTTCAATGTATGGACGAAAAATTGTGCTAGGTTAGCACAAATCAGCACAACTTTTAGTTTTTCGATATCTTGTTAGTAAATATGCGATTTTGATTTTTACGATTTTAACGAGTAACGAGTAGAGATACAAATTTCCAATGTATGGACGAAAAATTGTGCTAGGTGAGCACAATTCAGCACAACTTGCAGATTTCAAAAATTCCACATATTACAAAAGTTATTCATTTTTTTAATTTTTAGCGAGTAACGAGTAAAGGTGGAAATTCGTTATGTATGGACGAAAAATTGTGCTAAGTGAGCACAACTCAGCACAATTTACCGCATCTCGATATTTGAATTTTTACAAAAATTACAGCAATTTTTCGTTATATATGTATTTTTTCCAATTTTAACTAGTAACGAGTGGAAATACAAATTTTTAATGTATGGACGAAAAATTGTGCTAGGTTAGCACAAATCAGCACAACTTTTAGTTTTTCGATATCTTGTTAGTAAATATGCGATTTTGATTTTTACGATTTTAACGAGTAACGAGTAGAGATACAAATTTCCAATGTATGGACGAAAAATTGTGCTAGGTGAGCACAATTCAGCACAACTTGCAGATTTCAAAAATTCCACATATTACAAAAGTTATTCATTTTTTTAATTTTTAGCGAGTAACGAGTAAAGGTGGAAATTCGTTATGTATGGACGAAAAATTGTGCTAAGTGAACACAACTCAGCACAATTTACCGCATCTCGATATTTAAATTTTTACAAAAATTACAGCAATTTTTCGTTATATATGTATTTTTTTCCAATTTTAACTAGTAACGAGTGGAAATACAAATTTTCAATGTATGGACGAAAAATTGTGCTAGGTTAGCACAAATCAGCACAACTTTTAGTTTTTCGATATCTTGTTAGTAAATATGCGATTTTGATTTTTACGATTTTAACGAGTAACGAGTAGAGATACAAATTTCCAATGTATGGACGAAAAATTGTGCTAGGTGAGCACAATTCAGCACAACTTGCAGATTTCAAAAATTCCACATATTACAAAAGTTATTCATTTTTTTAATTTTTAGCGAGTAACGAGTAATGGTGGAAATTCGTTATGTATGGACGAAAAATTGTGCTAAGTGAGCACAACTCAGCACAATTTACCGCATCTCGATATTTAAATTTTTACAAAAATTACAGCAATTTTTCGTTATATATGTATTTTTTCCAATTTTAACTAGTAACGAGTGGAAATACAAATTTTCAATGTATGGACGAAAAATTGTGCTAGGTTAGCACAAATTAGCACAACTTTTAGTTTTTTAATATCTTGTTTCTAAATATGCGATTTTGATTTTTACGATTTTAACGAGTAACGAGTAGAGATACAAATTTCCAATGTATGGACGAAAAATTGTGCTAGGTGAGCACAATTCAGCACAACTTGCAGATTTCAAAAATTCCACATATTACAAAAGTTATTCATTTTTTTAATTTTTAGCGAGTAACGAGTAAAGGTGGAAATTCGTTATATATGGACGAAAAATTGTGCTAAGTGAGCACAACTCAGCACAATTTACCGCATCTCGATATTTGAATTTTTACAAAAATTACAGCAATTTTTCTGAAAAATACTGGTTTTTTCGAAATTGCCATATCTTGAAAACGGTTGAAAATATTGAGAAAAAATAAACGGCACAAGTTAGCACAAATCAAACGCGACCCAGCACAACTTTAATTTTTTCGAAATTCGAAAATTGCAATTCTGACATACTTTCGAAATTATCGTTTTTTTCGAAATTGGTAAGAGATATCGAAAAAATTTTAACGGCACAAATGGGCACAAACCGAGTACGACTCAGCACAACTTTAATTTTTTCGAAATTCGAAAATTGCAATTCTCTCAGATTTTTTCGAAAAAAAATCTTTTTTCGAATATCTCAGAAATTTTTTCGAATTTCGAAAAAAAAATTTCGGCACAATTGAGCACAAACCTAGCACAATTCAGCACAACTTTCCTTTTTTCGAAATTCGAAAATTGCAATTTCAACGGACACCACATACACTCAACCGATAGCAAGCAGGAATCACCAAGACAGACTGAAGTAAGGTGGTAGCTTTAGCGCCAATTCGTTCAAATCTGACATTGACATATCAATGTTGCATTAAGAAGTAGTGAACAGATTTCAACGAATGTACAATACAACAAGTGTTGCACCAAACTACCAAAATAAATTGAGACAATTCTTACTTAATCACGTATCGTGTTTGTCCATCAAATGCCTGAAATCGGCCTAAAATAAATATGGGAGCTATATCCAAATATGAATCGATTTTAATAAAATTTGACAAATTTACTTTTGTACCATACCAAATTTTATTGGAATCGGACATAGGTATCGTGTTTGGTGCATCAAATATATGAAGTCGTGCGAAAATATATATGGGAGCTATATCCAAATCTGAGCCGATTTCAATATAATTTGGCAAAATAATTTTCTAGACAAGTTCCATCACGCTTTACAAATTTCATTGAAATGTGGCGTACACAGCGAGTTTAACGCATCAATTACATGAAATCGGCTGAAAATATATATGAGAGCTATATCCAAATCTGAACCGATTTCAAAATAATTTGGTAATTTTATTTTTATTTAAAATTCCGCTACGCATACCAAATTTGGACACTATATCTGTAATCTATCAGTAGATATGTGCATATAAAATCTAAATTTTTGGGAGGTACTTCAGATTCTGATGCTATATCACCAGTTCCAAGTGGAATTTCAAAAATGTTTATAGTCTATGTTACTTTCAGGCGATGTTGTAGTATACTTGGAAATTTTAATCTTCCTCTTTTATAAATATAGATTCTCTACCAGGGGATAACGACTTAGAAGGAACTACTTATGTAGATTTTCAGACAATTCCATTAAAAATGTGTCTAAAACCATCAAAAGACCGAACACCGTGGAAGGGGGTAAAGTACCCAGAAGGAACTCCTTGTATAGAATTTCCCACAATTCCTTTGGAAAATTTGGCTGAATTCATAAAAATACCGAATATTGGGGGTACCGTTACATGGGGCCTATACGATATCATGGCCAATATAGCCCATCTTCAAGCTTGACGTGCCTGCAGACAAAAAGACTGATTTGTGCAAAATTTTAGCTTCGTATCTTTATTCGTTTTGACTCTAGCGTGATTACAACAGACGGACATAGACCCCAATATAAAGACTATATTCGGTATTTTTAGATTTTAAAATAATTTTTAAAGATTTTTATTTTTTGTTAATTTCTAAATTAGTTCCAAACGGTGGAGGGTGTTCACAGTTCGTATTCTGCTTTTTTACTTGTTTACTTTAACATCTTCTTAAAAAAAAATAATCTGTCTATTGTAAGTTTAAAATATTGGTTACTCTTCTGATCCAGCTAACTTGTGGAGTACATTTTGAATTTTACGTTTATTCATTATCATTATAAATCCAAGATGGCGGCCGCTACAAAATGGCGGATAACGTAGGTTTTATCAACCCTCTCAATATGCGTCTCAAATAAAAGTGCTCAACCAGTTGAATACAATGTACTATATAAAATTAAAATCCAAGATGGCGGCCTCTACAAAATGGGGGATAACTTAGGTTTTATCAACCCCCTCAACATGGGTATAAATGAAAGTTCTCAACAGGTAGAATACAATTTAATGTGCAAAATTGATATCTAAGAAGACCGCCGCTACCAAATGGCTGATAACATTTCTTATCAATCCCACCAATATGGGTATCAAATAAAAGAGCTTGACAAGAAGAATATAGTGCACTATACAAACTCAATATTTAAGATGTGCACAGCCACTAAATGGCGTATAATAAGATTTAAATTTATAAATTGCATCTAACCAGCCTGAATCCACCACCCACCCTGGATAAAAATAATACGTCGTAACCGGTACACCACCCTTTTTAAGGTGAAAGGTTAAAACGCGAAGAAGATCATACTACCTGTCAACATTTGGCTTAAGAGCAGATATAGTTTGCTATAGAGTGCATGATATTACTTGGAGAATAATTATATTAAAAACAAGTAAGCAAAGGCTATAGTCGTGCGGGCCGACTGTGTTATACCCTACAACACTAAAATATGTTAGAAGCCCCCTTATGTCCAACTCCATATTGGAAGATTTCGCTTTTGAAATTAGGATTTTGACTAGGGACATTTGCCCAATCTTTATGCACTCCGTCGGGATGTTGGTTTGTTGTGGTCCATTTTACAGCTAAATATAATCCAATGGTCATCCAAAATGCTAGAATTCGTCCCTGTCCTTAGCTCTCTTCACAGTCGTGTCGATTGGCTTCAATTGTGTGATCGGAAAAACATTTCTGTTTTTGTTTAATTTGAACTCCTAAATATTTTGCAATCATCTCCAAAAGCAAGAAGCCCCTCCGTACCTCCAAAATATGATTTGCTTGTTTACGATATTTGGCTATATTAGTCAAAGAAATCAGCATAAAAAAGGCAGAAGTTCGCCTTTTGTGTATTTCGGATGTCGCCTGCTAGTAATGCTGGTATTTTTTCACACAGAATTAGTGGTCTATACTACCCGCTGTCCTAAACTCTAACTTTATGCGAGATTTCGTGTCCTTTGGTTTCTATTTGTGACCTTTATAACGGCTGCAAAATCAGGAATATTTTTAGTTGTTGGTCCATCTCGACACTTAATATATAGCGGACAATAGGCCTAGCCCTTCTGAGCCCAACTCTACCCTTGTGAAAATTTTCGTGAGGATCGGACGATATTTGCAATACTTATATCCTGTGTTGTAATGTGAAAATATATTACAAAAAAATACAAAATATTATAAGTCAAATTGAAAAAATCGCATGCGATAACAAATATGAAAAATTAAAACAAGTAAGCAAAGGCTATAGTCGTGCGGGGCCGACCATGTGATACCCTAAAACACTACAATATGTTCGAAGTCCCTTTATATGCAAATCCATTTTGGAAGATTTCGTTTTTGAAATAATGCCAAAGAGCCCTGTCCAGAGGTTACCCTTAGGTTTTTGACCCGGAGAATTTGGCCAATATTTACGCTCTCCGTAGTATTGTGAAGTATTCAAAATAATTGCACACGAAAGTTGTGGTCCATTTTACATCTAAATATAATCCAATGATCATCCAAAATGCTAGACTTCTTCTCTGTCCTCAACTCTCTTCCGATGCGAAATTCCGTGTCGATTAGTTTTCAATTGTGGCCTATAGAACGACTATAAAATTAGAAAAATTTAATTTTTTTAGCCATTTAAACGTCTAAATGCACATGCTAATAACAATAGGCTTCAATTCCGACCCACCCCCATGCAAAATTTCGTGAGGATCGGACGATAATTGCGACATGCATATAATACCCTCAAAACGTAGTGTTAGGGGGTGTAAAAATATAGACATTTTAAAATTCATGACAAAAATGGAAAAAATGAAACAAATATATAGCTTTTTTTTGGTATATTATCCCGCGATTTTCTTAGATTTTATCCTTTTCTGGCAAGAGACCATTCCGAATTGATGTAAATTGTGAAAATCGGCCCAGCGGTTCCTGATTTATAAGCAGAATAATTAACATCAATTCTTTTACATATATATTGTACCTATTTTGCTATATATCCGATTTCTTGGCTATTAGCATCACTATAATGGTCAGAAGTGACCTATTAATCTAGTTGCGATTTGGCTGGGATTGAAAATATTCGCGGTTTAGTGGAAACTTTCCTATTTTCTTACATAAAAGTTAGGGTCTATTTTACCCGCTAATTATTATCCGATAGCCGCTCAAATTGGTAGGCTTCTGTCCAGTCCCAAACTCTAACCCCACGGTTCATAATTGTGACCTATAGAGCAACTGCAAAATCAGGAAAAAGTTTTTGGTCCATTTCAACCCCTTAATATAAAAAATTTCCAAAATACTACAATAAAATATATTAACATCATTACTGATACCTTTTTATGTGATTTTTATACCCTCCACCAAAAAAGGTATGGAGGATATATTAAGTTCGTCATTCCGTTTGTAACTCATCGAAATAATCATTTTAGACCCAACAAAGTATATATGTTCTTGATCAGCGTAAAATTCTAAGACGATTTAGCCCTGTCCTTCCGCCTGTCTGTCTGTCCGTCTGTTGTAATTACGCTACAGTCTAAACGAATTAAGATAGGAAGCTAAAATTTTGCACAGATCTCTCTTTTGTCTGCAGGCAGGTCAAGTTCGCAGGTGGGCTATATAGGTCCACGATATCGTATAGCCCCCATATAACGGTACTCCCGATATTCGGTATTTTGATGATGTTAGCCACATTTTTCAATGGAATTGTCTTAAAATCCACACAAGTGGTTCCTTGCGAGCAATTTACCCCCTGAGAGAGAATTGTCTATACAGGTCCACGATATCGTACATCCCCCATATAACGGTACCCCCGATATTCGGTATTTTGATGATTTTACCCACATTTTTCAACGGAATTGTCTGAAAATCCACACAGGGAGTTCCTTGTGGGTACTTTATACCTCGGCAGAGAATTATCCATACAGGTCCACAATATTGTATAGCCACCATATAACGGTACCCCCCGATATTCGGTATTTTGGTGATTTTACCCACATTTTTCAACGGAATTGTCTGAAAATCTACACAGGGAGTTTCTTGTGGGTACTTTATACCTCGGCAGAGAAATATCTATATAGGTCCACAATATCGTACAGCCCCCATATAACGGTACCCCCGATATTTGGTATTTTGATGATTTTACCCACATTTTTCAACGGAATTGTCTGAAAATCTACACAGGGAGTTTCTTGTGGGTACTTTATACCTCGGCAGAGAAATATCTATATAGGTCCACAATATCGTACAGCCCCCATATAACGGTACCCCCGATATTTGGTATTTTGATGATTTTACCCACATTTTTCAACGGAATTGTCTGAAAATCTACACAGGGAGTTTCTTGTGGGTACTTTATACCTCGGCAGAGAATTGTCTATATAGGTCCACGATATCGTATATCCCCCATATAACTGTAACCCCCGACATTCGGTATTTTGATGATGTTAGCCACGCTTTTCAATGGAATTGGCTTAAATAAAACACAAGTAGTTCCTTGTGAGTACTTCACCCCCTGAAAGAGAATTGTCTATACAGGTCTACGATATCGTATATCCCCCATATAACGGTACCCCCCGATATTCGGTATTTTATGATTTGACCCACGTTTTCCAATCGTATTGTCTGAAAATCCACACACGGAATTCTTTGTGAGCACTTTACCCCTGAAACGGAATTGTCTATATAGGTCCACAATATCGTATATCCCCCATATAACGGTACTCCCCTATATTCGGTATTTTGATGATTTTAGCCACTTTTTCCAATGGAATTATCTGAAAATCCATACATGGAGTTCCTTGTGAGTACTTTACACGCAGACATAGATTTGTCTTTATAGATCCACAATACCGTATATCCCCCCATATATCGGCACCATCCTATATTAGATATTTTAAAGATTTTAAAAGAATTTTTATTGGATTTTATTTTTTTGGAAACTTTTTAATTCGTTCCAAATGGTGGAGGGAATTCAAAGTTCGGCCCGGCCGAACTTACTGCTTTTTTACTTGTTTTTTTTTTTTAGATTTTATTCCTTTGTGTCAAGAGGGCATTCTGAATTGACAAAATTTGTCAAATCGGACCAGCCATTCTTGAGATAAAAGCATTTTAACTTCCACTTCCTTTGTATACACATCTATATCTATAAAAGAGGAAAATGTTTGTATGTTTGTTTGCTTGTTTGTTTGTTTGTTTGTAATTTATGGACTTGAAAACCGCTGAATAGATTTTCCTGGAAATTTCCATATATACTGCAACATCGCCTGAAAGTAACATAGGCTATATACATTTTTGAATTCCACTTGGAACTGGAGATATAGCATCAGAATCGGAGGTACCTCCCAAAAATTTAGATTTTATATGCACATATCTATTGATTGGTTGAAGATACAGTCTCCAAATTTGGAATACGTAACGGAATTTGGAACAAAAATAAGTTTGCCAAATTATATTGTAATCGGTTCAGATTTGGATATAGCTCCCATATATATTTTCGATCGATTTCGTTCATTTGATGCCTCAAACACAATATGAATGTTCGATTCCAATGAAATTTGGAATGTGTGACGGGATTAAATCCGAAAATAAATTTGTCAATTTATATTGAAATCGGTTCAGATTTGGATATAGCTCCCATATATATTTTCGACCGATTTCAAGCATTTGATGCACCAAACACGCTATGTATCCCAAATTTCAATGAAATTTGAAACGTGTGATAGATTTTATCTAAAAAATTGATTTCCCAAATTATATTGAAATCGGTTCAGATTTGGATATAGCTCCCATATACATTTTCGGCCGATTTCATGTATTTGGTGGACCAAACACGACATGTATTTCCAATTGTAATGAAATTTAAAATAAGTAACGGAATTGGGAGCCAAAATGAATTTGTCAAATTAAATTGAAATCGGTTCAGATTTGGATATAGCTCCCATATATATTTTCGACCGATTTCATTTATTTGATGCACCAAACACGCTATGTATCTCTAATTTCAATGAAATTTGGAATGTGTAGCGGAAATTAAAACAAATATACATTTGTCAAATTATATTAAAATCGGTTCAGATTTGGATATAGCTCTCATATATATTTTCTACCGATTTCATGTATTTTATGCACCATACACGATATGTTTGTTCGATTCCAAAGAAATTTGGAATATGTAACGGGATTTTGATTAGAAAATAAATTAGTCAAATTATATTAAAATCGGTTCAGATTTGGATATAGCTCCCATATATATTTTCCGCCGATTTCACATATTTGATGCACAAAACACGATACGTATTTCCGATTCCAACGAAATTCGGCATGAGTGGCTAAATTTGGTACAAAAATAAATTTGATAAATTATATTCAAATACGCTCAGATGTGATTATAGCTCCTATATATATATTCTCGGCCGATTTCACATAGTTGACGCACCAGTTTCAATAAAATATGAAAGGTGTGGCGGAATTTGGTGTAAAAGTAATTTTTTAAAATTATATTTAAACCGGATCAGATTGGGATATCATTTTAATAAGAACCATTGACCCACAACGCCTTAGGCTAACACTAAAAAACAACACAACAATTTATTTGAAATACGCTTATTACGGCGAAGTATGTTGCTATCTCGAATTCACTAATAGCAATAGAAATGCCACTCTACTTAAAAAAATTGCAGTTTCCTGCACGCTTGGTATTTGCTATGAAATAAATAAATCCAAAGGACAAACCCTTCGTGTATGCATGTCATGTTACTGCTTTTGTAATGAATTTGTTTATTAACGCATTAAATTAGTGCAATATTTTTTTTTTTTTTAATTTTTAAATTTGTTTTTCTTTATCCAACATATATTCGTAAATAAAATTTTGAATGCATATAAAATCAAAAGGGGTAGCGAAGCGCACCGGATTCAGCTAGTATTATATATTTCGCTATATATATCCGATATATGTACTATCAGCATCTACTTAACGGTCTGAATTGACCTGTTCGTATATTTGTGATTTCGCCGGGATTAAAAATATTCGCGGTTTAATGGAAAATTTGACTTGAATTTGAATTTCACCCACTAAATATTACCCGATGACCATCAAAATTGGAAGGCTTCTGCCCAGCCCAAAGCTCTAGCCCCATGCTTACTTCCGCTTTGATTGGTCTATAATTGCGACCTGTTGAGCAACTGCAAAATCAGGAATTTTTTCAGTTTTTGGTCCATTTCAATCCCTAAATATTATGCGATCACATCCAAAAGAAATATATCATCTCCAAAAGAAATACGGTTCTATTCTGACCCTAGCCCAACTTCCAATCTAAATTTCGTGAAGATCGGTCCATAATTGCGACCTGTAGAGTGATTACAAATTGATAAGTGTAACGTGCTGATTTCATCACGTACATTTATACGAACAAACAACCGCACCTATTACACAAAGAGAACAACAACAGCGGCCACTGCAAGTGCGACGCTAACAGCACCAACCAACCACCACCACCACCATCATGCACACACGACTCGGTCATACGCAGTCAACAAGGCGACAACAGCGCTAGCCAGCAAACGCAGCATTCATTGGGCGCGTGGTGAACAAAGTACTTTTCGTTGGTGTGCTGTTCACAGCGTAAGGCTAAAAATTCGCAATGACTTGGTTGAACC
This sequence comes from Musca domestica, assembly GCF_030504385.1. NCBI lineage: Eukaryota > Metazoa > Arthropoda > Insecta > Diptera > Muscidae > Musca > Musca domestica. Next base: position 89,340 of record NW_026712376.1, on the reverse strand, counting down.
GGTCACATATAGCGTTCGGTTTTAGGTGCGATGAGGGAAGGCTCGCTACTGCAGGAGCTTGCCAAAGAGTAGCTAGTGAATTTCCTAAAGATCATAGGCCGTCCTCCGACTAATAAAAGCGTTAGTCGGGAATACTTTTTCCAAGACTGGCTCTCATTAATTTGAGTGGCTGGTAATTCATTTACACAGGAGTTTCGGCTGGCTGTTCCACAGGAGTTTCGGCTCGCTGTTCCACAGGAGCTTCGATTCGCTGTTCCACAGGAGTTTCGGCTCGCTGTTCCACAGGAGCTTCGATTCGCTGTTCCACAGGAGTTTCGGCTCGCTGTTCCACAGGAGTTTGGGCTCGCTGTTCCACAGGAGCTTCGGCTCGCTGTTCCACAGGAACTTCGGTTCGCTGTTCCACAGGAGTTTCGGCTCGCTGTTCCACAGGAGCTTCGGCTCGTTGTTCCACAGGAACTTCGGTTTGCTGTTCCACAGGAACTTCGGTTCGCTGTTCCACAGGAGCTTCGGTTCGCTGTTCCACAGGAGCTTCGGCTCGCTGTTCCACAGGAGTTTCGGCTCGCTGTTCCACAGGAACTTCGGTTCGCTGTTCCACAGGAGCTTCGGCTCGCTGTTCCACAGGAGTTTCGGCTCGCTGTTCCACAGGAGCTTCGGCTCGCTGTTCCACAGGAGTTTCGGCTCGCTGTTCCGTATTATAGTCAAACGTTGGTAGTGGAGTAGACGTAGTTAGAGAATCGTAGCTAGGCTAGTTACTTCGCTCCTGTAGCCGACCCGAATAACAGAAACCCGAGCTGCCGAACGAGCCACGATCCATCTACACAGCGTAACGCATCGGTTGCCGAATTTACCCTCAACGAGCTGTCGAACACGAACGAGCCCCGAACCATCTACACGAACGCATCGGTTGCCGAATCTACCCTCAACGAGCTGTCGAACACGAACGAGCCCCGAACCATCTACACGAACGCATCGGTTGCCGAATCTACCCTCAACGAGCTATCGAACACGAACGAGCCCCGAACCATCTACACGAACGCATCGGTTGCCGAATCTACCCTCAACGAGCTGCCCAACCAGTACGAATGTCAATCCGCTCACGAAGACCTGGACAGCTGTTCCCGATTACCCTCTAATCGTCAACAACCCTCATCACCCGAACACCAACATCGTAATTCCTGATCATCGACAACCGACGACCACAAGTTCCCGATTACCTTCAAATCGTCAACGAACACAAGTTCCCGATTACCTTCAAATCGTCAACGAACACAAGTTCCCGATTACCGTCAAATCGTCAACAGACCGCATCACCCGAACACAATCATCATAATTCCTGATCGTCGACAACCGACGACCACAAGTCCCGATTACCTTCAAATCGTCAACAAACACAAGTACCCGATTACCGTCAAATCGTCAACAGACCGCATCGGCCGAACGCAATCATCGTAATAATCTGATCGTCGACGACCGACGACCACAAGTTCCCGATTACCTTCAAATCGTCAACGCAAGCGTCACCCGAACGCAACATCGTAATTCCCTATCTTCTTCACAATCAACCTCCGACGGTCATCCCCGAGTATCCGATCGTCGACTAGCCACACTCATATCAACCACCCGAGTATTCATTGCGTACACCCGACATCATCACTCCCGATTGTTCACGAATCGTACACCCGCCTGCCTACGATACGAGTCAACATCGAATCCCCGATCACCAATTAAGCATCATCACCTTGGAGTCACGAACATATCCGAAGTCCATTTGCCATCCTATATTCAATACATATCTTATCGTATTTCAACCCGAGTAGATTGTAATCTAAAATTAAAGATCAATAAAACATCCGATATTTACCCCCAGGAAAGGGAGAAATCTACTCTTATTATTTCATAAGGTTTAGTGGGTCCTTATGGCGACCCTGGGTACAGCTGAGCTTACCTCAGCCGACGAGAAAACCACGTTACAAATGGCGCCCGAGCAGGGACCTGATTCGAAATCGCACTGCGGCAAAACCGAAACATCCGCCAACGAGGACGAGTCAAGTCGGAAATGCGATAAGAAATTGAAACCCGAATCCTTAGGATTGATTTTTCTTCTGAGAAGGGAACAACTTATAGAACAGTGCCAGGCGGCAAGTATACAGACAGAAGGATATACTGTCGAGTACCTAAGGAGGCAACTGGCGGACTTCGTGAGGAAAAAGCGATTGAGGAGTTCGACCGAGAATTTATTACGGGATTTGGAGAATGAGCTCAAGGCAGAAGAGAAAACAGTCGTCACTCAAGAGTGTCTGCAGATTCCCGAACGACCTCCTCGCCGGGAGAGTTGTGATTCCGAGACCATGAGTATGGTACAGCGATGGAACTTAAAATTTACAGGCGAAGGAGATCTATCCGAGTTTTTGGAAAGAATAGAGGAGTTGGCCGAGTGCTACCGAATTCCCCACGACCGACTCGTATCCACCCTGCCCTGCATCCTGGAAGGTAACGCACTCAAATGGTATAGAGTCAAGGAGGGGGATATCACGACCTGGAAATGGTTCCGAACGGAGGCCGAGAAATTTTTCTTGTCAAAACGGCATTTAACACAACTTGAACACTCGTTCTATAACCGACGACAGTTTAACCGGGAAAAAGCCAAGGATTTCATACTTCAAATGCTGACCATGCCAAAGCAACATCCTATCCTACGACCAATGGACCACCTAGATCGGATTTACGACGGCCTTCGGCCCGAATACCGTCATTACATTCGTCGGAATGACTTCCAGACCTTAGACGAATTGTTGTCTTTGGTGGACGACTTCGAGCTTTTAAAGAAAGACGAGGCTCGTGTCGAACGTCCACATACTTCCCACATGGTATCGCAGACCTCGGACGGATATAATAGGTCAACGCATTGTTGGCGTTGCAAAAAGAAGGGCCATGTACGCTACCAATGCCAAGAAAAGGGAAAATTGTTTTGCTCCCATTGTGGCAAGGAGGGTATACTATCCCGGAACTGCGAGTGCCGAATGAACCCGACCATCAACACCGAACATCATGGGAGATATTACATTTGGATCTCCCTCAATGGGAAAGGTTTGTGGGCTCTCGTAGATACCGGAGCTTCGCTTACCTACATCGATAGCTCTGTCGGCAAGTTCGTGGACATGAAAGGGGTTAAACCGATCACAATAACCCGAAGAGTTCAGCTTGCCGACCAACAAATGGCCACCTGTGGAAGGGTATACCCCGTGTCGATTGTCTTCAACGACCAAGCCACCTCCATAGAGGCAACAGTACTACCGACACTTGCAGAACCTGTTGTTCTAGGGATGGATTTCCTGCTGAAGAGAGGTTTGGATATCGTCTTAGACGGGAAGGTCGTCCCCAAGGCAGCGATTAGTGATCGCTCCGGTCTGCATTACCTGCACAGCATATCGGACTGGGTGCTTTCGTCCCGAAAGAAGAACAAGTTACCCGAGAGTGAAGCAATACCTCACCGACGAGCCTATGAAAAATACAACGATTTCCGCACCTGAGCTCAAAGATCCGTCCGATTTCATTCTAAATTAGTCAACCACACCGATTTTACGAAGGCTAAGCTTTTGGAAGTTCCAGTCCAATCGCTCCCTAAAACTTGCAAACCCCCGAAATCAAGACACCGAATTACCATTAAAGCGAAATTGGTGTCCCCGCCGGCAAGTTTATCGAAGAGACAGACGGATCCACCATCTAAACCACTTCTGCAGAACTATCCCCAACGAAACTCGACCGAGGCTGGCCAGCCCGAAGCACCAGCACATTATCATATAACCCGACAAAACCAGCACGACTATCTCCGTGAAGCATCACTTTCCCAAGCAGGGGGGGATGTAACGTGCTGATTTCATCACGTACATTTATACGAACAAACAACCGCACCTATTACACAAAGAGAATAACAACAGCGGCCACTGCAAGTGCGACGCTAACAGCACCAACCAACCGCCACCGCCACCACCACCACCACCATCATGCACACACGACTCGGTCATACGCAGTCAGCAAGGCGACAACAGCACTAGCCAGCAAACGCAGCATTCATTGGGCGCGTGGTGAACAAAGTACTTTTCGTTGGTGTGCTGTTCACAGCGTAAGGCCAAAAATTCGCAATGACTTGGTTGAACCGGTAATTCATTTACACAGGAGTTTCGGCTCGCTGTTCCACAGGAGTTTCGGCTCGCTGTTCCACAGGAGCTTCGGCTCGCTGTTCCACAGGAGTTTCGGCTCGCTGTTCCACAGGAGTTTCGGCTCGCTGTTCCACAGGAGCTTCGGCTCGCTGTTCCACAGGAACTTCGGCTCGCTGTTCCACAGGAGTTTCGGCTCGCTGTTCCACAGGAACTTCGGTTTGCTGTTCCACAGGAACTTCGGTTTGTTGTTCCACAGGAACTTCGGCTCGCTGTTCCACAGGAACTTCGGTTCGCTGTTCCACAGGAGTTTGGGCTCGCTGTTCCACAGAAACTTCGGTTCGCTGTTCCACAGGAGCTTCGGTTCGCTGTTCCACAGGAGCTTCGGCTCGCTGTTCCACATGAGTTTCGGCCCATGTTCCACAGGAACTTCGGTTCGCTGTTCCACAGGAGCTTCGGCTCGCTGTTCCACAGGAGTTTCGGCTCGCTGTTCCACAGGAGCTTCGGCTCGCTGTTCCACAGGAGTTTCGGCTCGCTGTTCCGTATTATAGTCAAACGTTGGTAGTGGAGTAGACGTAGTTAGAGAATCGTAGCTAGGCTAGTTACTTCGCCCCTGTTGCCGACCCGAATAACAGAAACCCGAGCTGCCGAACGAGCCCCGAACCATCTAAACGAACGCATCGGTTGCCGAATCTACCCTCAACGAGCTGTCGAACACGAACGAGCCACGAACCATCTACACGACCGCATCGGTTACCGAATCTACCCTCAACGAGCTATCGAACACGAACGAGCCCCGAACCATCTACACGAACGCATCGGTTGCCGAATCTACCCTCAACGAGCTGCCCAACCAGTACGAATGTCAATCCGCTCACGAAGACCTGGACAGCTGTTCCCGATTACCTTCAAATCGTCAACGAACACAAGTTCCCGATTACCGTCAAATCGTCAACAGACTGCATCGGCCGAACGCAATCATCGTAATAATCTGATCGTCGACGACCGACGACCACAAGTTCCCGATTACCTTCAAATCGTCAACGCAAGCGTCACCCGAACGCAACATCGTAATTCCCTATCTTTTTCACAATCAACCTCCGACGGTCATCCCCGAGAGCGTATCACCCGAACACAAACATCGTAATAATCAAACCGTCGACGACCGACGACCACAAGTTCCCGATTACCTTCAAATCGTCAACGCAAGCGTCACCCGAACGCAACATCGTAATTCCCTATCTTTTTCACAATCAACCTCCGACGGTCATCCCCGAGTATCCGATCGTCGACTAGCCACACTCATATCAACTACCCGAGTATTCATTGCGTACATCCGACATCATCACTCCCGATTGTTCACGAATCGTACACCCGCCTGCCTACGATACGAGTCAACATAGAATCCCCGATCACCAATTAAGCATCATCACCTTGGAGTCACGAACATACCCGAAGTCCGTTTGCCATCCTATATTCAATACTTATCTTATCGTATTTCAACCCGAGTAGATTGTAATCTAGAATTAAAGATCAATAAAACATGCGATATTTACCCCCAGGAAAGGGAGAAATCTACTCTTATTATTTCATAAGGTTTAGCGGGTCCTTATGGCGACCCTGGGTACAGCTGAGGACAGATGGACAGAAGTTCGGACGGACACACATAGCTAGATCGACTCAGCTCGGCGAGATAGGAAGATCCATATATACTTTCCTATGTGAGAACTATATTTCGTGGTGTTACATAATTTTTGACCCAACCAAACTTGTAATACCCCCAACACATATTGTTGTAGGGTATAAATATGTACCGGAGCCGAGTTTTACAAAATGGAAACGTACGTCCCGAAATTTACCCCATTTGGCCTTATATTAGCTATTATTTGCACAATAAACCTGAAATCGGATTAAAGATATGTATGGGAGTTATATCCAGTTCTCGATAAAATTTGGCAAAGGTATTTCCGAGCTTCATAAGATAACTGGTATCAAATATCATTGTTATCGAATGCATGTTACGAATATGAGGGACTTATATATATTTGAACCGACTTTTTTTTTCAAATTTGATGTACTTGCTTCGAATTCGGCCGGATGTACCGAAATTCAGGTCATTTGGACTGATATTTGCCATTTGGTGCACAATAAACCCGAAATCGGTTGAAGATATATATGGGCCCTATTGCCAAATCTGAACCGATCTTGATAAAATTTCGCGGAGGTATTTTCGAGCTAAGATATCTGATACCAAGTATCATTGTTGTCGAATGCATATTACGAATATGAGGGACTTAAACATCAGATCGTATGAAACATATGTATGGGAGCTATAGCTGTATCTGAGCCGATTTTCACCAAATTTGAAGCACATGCTTGTAGGCTAAATTCGGCCAGATGTAGCGAAATTCACACCATTTGGACTGATATTAGCCATTTGGTGCACAAGAAACATAAAATCGGATGAAGATGTATATGGGAGCTATATCTTAATTTAGACAGACGGACGGACATCCATAAATCGAGTCAAAATGGTATAATATGCTGATCGTCAAAAGGAACTATGGGTCTATCTCGTTTACTTCTCCATGTTATAAACAAATGCACAGAGACATAATACCCTTACCACTATTTGGTGTAGGGTATAAACATAAAAAATACAAACACAAATAAAACGGAAACAGCAACACAACGTAAGCGAAGGCTTCAAAAAACGAAAGAAAAGTACAGCAGATATGTCACCACTGTCCGAAACTATTTGCGAATAATGAGGCAACAATGGCATCAGACAGAATGTTTGATTGTCGACGAGATTTCCATGGCGTCTTATCAAATGTTATGCATGATGGACGCTCGATTAAGACAAATTAAGAGCTGTGAAAATGAGTTTTTTGGAGGAGTAAACGTATTATTTTTCGGTGATATTTTACTACTGCCTCCTATAAAACGATCAGGAACACCTGTTTTCAAACAGCCAAAACATCTCCAACCAGCTACACATCTCTGGCGTTTATTCACGCTGTGTGAATTAACTGAAAATATGCGTCAGAATCAAGACCCGAGTGAGGAATTTGCAGTAGACAAAGCGTTAAGGGTATACCCCACAAATCAACAAGTTAACGACCACTGCTCTGCTGAATGGAATTTGTACAGAAATAATGGTGCTCGCTTTTACAAAATAAAAGCGCCACACGAAATGCAGACAATATGGATATAGCTAATATAAAACCAGCTGATATCAACATAACTGGGGGTTTACCAGCAATATTTGTGGGGGCAAAAATTATGCTACGGTCCAATATTGACGTTTCAAAAGGATTATTAAATTGCGATATAGGCTACATCAACGAAATCATTTGGCCTCAATTTCGTGGAACTCAGATGTATGCAACAGATGTACCTTTCGTCCGAATTGATTTCGCAAGAGACGGAGTACATTTTATACACCCGAAAGCCATACAGTTTCCAGCTAAGTACAGTTACGGGACGGCTGAAAGAAGAATGTTGCCCATAAAACTATCAGCAGTACACAAAATGCAGGCCAGCACTGTGGATCACGTAGTCGTGTACATAGGTGCGAAACTGTTTGAAGAAGGTCCAGCCTACATAGCTCTTAGTAGGGTAAGATCTTTGCAGGGACTACGTATATGTAGAGGAGTTGGTCTGCAATAAACTAACGGGCAAGAAACCCTGCAATAATGAAACACTAAATGAATTAAACAGAGTGCGAAATAAAAAATAGATACTAACTAGTAAATAAGCTGTAAGTTCGGCCGGACCAAACTTTGAATACCCTCCACCATTTGGAACGAATGTGGCATTTCTCAAAAACAATAAAATTCGTTAAAAATTCTGTTACATTCTGTTTAAAATTCTGTTAAAAATACCAAATGTAGCTGGGCCTATACGACGACATGGACCTGCATAGGTAAATTTAGTCACAAGCCAATACCATATTCAAATACGAAACTTTAAAAAAAATCGGTGAATAATGTGGCTAAAATCATAAAAATACCGAACACACGAAGACGTGGGCCTGCACAGACAATTTTCTGTCATAGGCTGTAGTATCCATTACGAACTTCAAATACCAAATTTGAAACAATTCCGATGAATAATGCCGCTAAAATTATCAAAATACCATTTTTTTTTTTTTTTTTTTTTTTGGGGGGGGGGGGTGTTCCCTTATATGGGTGCTATATGAAGACATGGACTTGCACGACACTTTTCTGTCTTAGACTGTAGCATCCGTTGAACTTTAAATATCAAATAACAATTCCGGTGAATAATATCCGTTATATGGGGGCTATATGAAGACGTGGACCTGCACAGACACTTTTCTGTCATAGACTGTAGCATCCGTTACGAACTTCAAATATCAAATTTGGAAACAATTCCGGTGAATAATGTCGCTAAAATCATGATATACCGAATATCGGGAGGTACAGTTATATGGGGGCTATACGAAGAATACGAACTTCAGATACCAAATTTTAAACTTTTCCGGTGAATATTGTCGCTTAAATCACCAAAATACCGGAAAAAGGGAGGTACCATTATACGTGGGCTATACCAAAAGGTGGACCTACATCACCCATTTTCAATACCAAACGTCCTGCAGATATAACATACATGTGAGCAAGATTTTATCAAACTACTTCAATTCGTTCGGAAGCTAGAGTGATTTCCACAGACGGAGGGACATCACATATATATACTCTGTGGGGTCTAAAATGTATATTTCGAGGTGTTACAAACGGAATGACAAACTTAATACACCCTTCGCACTATGTTAGAGAGTATAAAAAATCCACCAATTTCAATGAAATATGGAAGGTGTGACGTTGTTTGGACCAAAAATTAAATTTTGTCAAATTATATTGAAATCACGCCTTTGCTGTGGTATTAGGCTAACAGTAAAAAACTACACACAAATTTAATTGAGGATACGATTATTATGGGGAAGTATGTTGCTACTTTGAATTCTCTAATAGCAACAGAAATTCCACTCAACTTCAATAGACGCAGTTTCCTGCACGCTTGGCTTTTGCTATGAAATTAATAAATCCGAAGGACAAACTCTACGTGTATGCGGACTAAATTTAGCATGTTCCTCCTTTTCTCATGGAAAACTGTACCTGGCATGTTCACGCATTGGAAGACAGAGTTTTTTGTTTATTTACGCATTAAAGTATTACAAAAACCAGAAAGTCCTAAAGTCGGGCGGGGCCGACTTTTTGATACCCTACACCACTTTGCTAATTAGTAGTAGATAATTAATAGTAGAGCTCCACATAACAATTAAAAGTTTTTATGGGAAAATTCAATCATACACGCTATGATTATAACTATAATTTAAAATTCAAAGGACTAAATATGCCGAAGCATTTGTATCTTTTAAATTCGGAATTGTATTGCCCATTTGGTGCACAATTAATTTGAAATCGGATAAAGATATATATGGGAGCTATATCCAAATCTGAACCGATCTCAAAAAAATTTGGCAAAGATATTTCTGAGCTGTATTTGATATATTTCCCTGAATATCGTTGTAACGGAGTGGGTAACAAATACTACAAATCGGATGAACAATATATATGGGAGCTATAGCTATATCTGAACCGATTTCGATCAAATTATTTTTAGGCCTAATTTGGTTGTATGTGCAAAATTTCATACTATTCGGAGTGATATTACACGTTTGGTGCACAATAAAAAGCAAATCGGACGAACATATATATGGGAGCTATATCTAAATTTTTACCGATTATCTCCAATTTCAATAGGGTTCGTCCTTGGGCCAAACAAATGATATGTGCAAAATTGCATATCTATCGGTTAATAAATGCGACCTGCATTTTGTTCACAATAATACATGGACAGACGGACTGACATGCATAAATCAACTCAGAAAGTGATTCTATGGAGATCCTCAAAAGAAAACTATGGGTCTATCTCTCTTCCTTCTCCATGTTACAAACAAATACACAAAGACATAATACCCTTACCACTATGTGGTGTAGGGTATAACAAGTAAGCAAAGGCTATAGTCGTGCGGGCCGACTATGTGATACACTACAACACTACAATATGTTAGAAGCCCCCTTATGCCCAAATACATTTTGGAAGATTTCGCTTTTGGAATTATGTCACGGGGCACTGCCCGGATATTACCCTTAGCATTTTGACCAACGACATTTGCCCAATATTTACGCACTCCGTCGTTCCGCTCCGTTGTTAGGTATTCAAAACAATTTCACACGAAAGTTGTGGTCCATATTACAGGTAAGTATAATCCAATGGTCATCAAAAATGCTAGACTTCTTCCCTGTCCTTAACTCTTTTCTCAGGCGTGTCGATTGGCTTCAATTATGTGATCAGAAAATATTTTTTGTTTATGGTTCATATTTTGCGATCATCTCCAAAAGCAAGAAATCAAATTTAGACTCATCTCAAGGAAATCAGCATAAAAAGCCCGAAGTCCGCCTTTTGTGTGTTTCGGATATCGCCTGTAAGTAGTGTTCGTATTTTTTTCACGCAAAAGTAGTGGTCCATACTGTCCTAAACTCTAATTTCATGCTAGATTTCGTGTCTTTTGGTTTCCATTTGTGACCTTTATAACGGCTGCAAAATCAGGAAAATTTTAGTTGTTGGTCCATTTCAACCCCTAAATATATAGCGGACATCTTCGAAAACAGTAGACCTAGCCTTTGTGCCTAACCCTACCCTTGTGAAAATTTTCGTGAGGATCGGACGATTATTTCAATCTGTATATAATAACCTCAACCTGTGTTGAAAGGTGAAAAAATATTGCAAAATATACACTTTAGTATTATGAGTCAAATTGAAAAATCGCATGCGATAAAAAATATAAAAAAATAAAAAAATGTCACAAAATACTACAAAATCTATATAAACGTCATTATTGGCATCTTTTTATGCGATTTTTTTACATTTCATACTTCTATGCCAAGAGGCCATTCTGAATTGACAAAATTTGTCAAAATCGGTCCATCCATTCTTGACATATTAGCATTCTAGCTAACATCCCCTTCCATTGTATATATTCATTGTATATATTTCGCTTCATATGTCCGATATATTTTCTATCGACATCTACGTAACGGTCAGGATTGACCTATACGCCTATATCTGATTTCGCAGGGATTTAAAATATTCACGGTTTAATGGAAAATTTAACTTTGGAGGACTTCTGCCCAGCCCTAAGCTCTAGCCCAATGCTAACCTCCGCTTCGATTGCTCTATAATTGCGACCTGTAGGGGAACTGCAAAATCTGGAAATTTTTCAGTTTTTGGTCCATTTCAACCCCTAAATATTATGCGATCATCTCCAAAAGCAATAGGGTTTTATTCTGACCCTAGCCCCATCTAAATTTTGTGAAGATCGGGCCATAATTGCGACCTGTAGAGTGATTACAAATTAACATGGACAGACGGACAGACGGACGGACGGACATACATACCTAGATCGACTCAGCTCGGCGAGATAGGAAGATCCATATATACTTTCCTATATAGGAAATCAATATTTCGAGGTGTTACATAATTGTTGGCTTAATCAAACTTATAATACCCCCAACACGTAGTGTTGTAGGGTCCATCTTGGTCTTAACCTCATTCATCAATTGATTTGGCTAAAAAATTATATTTAGGCTACCCTGGGGTTGAGAATCATCTTACAGATAATTGTCCACATAGGCATCTTTTGAGTATAGTTCCCACATTCTATTGAATTTGAAACTCCCAAGAGAATATTAGTTGGGAACGTAGATGTGTCTATATGACATAAACTCCGAAATTTCAAATTGTTTCAGAAACATGAAAAAATCACGAATACTAATTTCTTTGATCGTCATTGAATTATACTATGATGAAAACAAGTAGGCAAAAGCTACAGTCGAGCGGGGCCGACCGTTGAATACCCTACAACACTATAATAAATGATACAGTTTATATAGGCGAGATACTCGAAAGAATTCCACAAGATATTGTGACAAATAATAAAAGAAAACCATCAAGTTTCGTTCTCTAATTTTCGAATAATAGCAACTTAAACTAATTTGCTCATTTCCAATTTATTGGTAGATGTTGCACGTAAATGGTCTTCCTAGATCTGGAACCAATATTTCCCAAAGACCTATAATCTCTCAGAAGTGTCAAAAGATTAACATTTATTATTGGTTTTTGACTGAAACGCATCTATATGAGATACAGACATTTTACTATATTCTTCAACGAAATCAGCCTTAACGAAATAGTCAGAAGTGCATCTTTCCTTTATTTGTGAATTCTCCAAAAAGTCACTGGAATGGATATTTTGGTATTTTGTCTACAAAAGTTGGCTAACTATTTCACACATTGAATATTTTTGGATGGCCATCCAAAACTATTTGGCTTTTGCAATGTCCGGTAACCTCCATTCAAATGCGCGTGAAGATCGGGCGATAATTACGACTTGCTGACAATTTTGCAGTTTTTTTTGTCCATTTCAACCCCTAAATATATGGAGATTATCTCCAAAAAGAGTAGGCATCTATTCTGATCCTCATCTTATCCCCATGCAAAATTTCGTAAGGATCGGGCCATAAATGCGATCTGTATATGATATCCTGATATCCTAACTACTTAGTTTTGTTAGCTGTAGAAATATTACCAAATGTTTAATTCAAAATGAAAATATGCCAAAAATATGACAAAATTGAAAAAATATTACAAAATCAATATTTTCATCTTTAGAGAGATATTTTTATGCAATTTTTTTAGACGTTTTTTCTTTCCTGCCAAGAGGCCATTTTGAATTAATGAGAACTGTCGAAATCAGTTCAGCCGTTCTCGACATATAAGAGATCTTTCAAGCATATCTTCTTTGATAGACATATATATCGCACATATTTTGCTATATATACGATTTGATGGATGTTAACATCAATGTAAAGATCAGAAGTAACATTGTCATGGCTTTGTGATTTTGCCGGGATTTAAAATATTCGCGGTTTAATGAAAAATTTTGAATTTTTCCAACAGAAAAGATATGGTCTACTTTACCCGTTAAATATTATCCGATGACCACCCAAATTGGTAGGCTTCTTCCCCGCCCTAAACTCTAGCTACATGCGAAATTACGTGTCGACTGGTCTATATTTGCGACCTGTATAGCTACTGCAAAATCCGACATTTTTCCAGTATTGGGTCCATTTCAACCCCTAAACATTTGGCGATCATCTCCAAAAGAAATAGGGTTCTATTCTGACCCTAACACCAACTTCGTGCAAAATTTCGTGAAGATCAAGCCATAATTGCGACCTGTAGAGTGATTACAAATTAACATGGACAGACGGACGGACGGACATACATAGCTAGATCGACTCAGCTCGGCGAGATAGGAAGATTTATATATACTTTAATATGTGGGAAATCAATATTTCGTGGTGTTACATAATTTTTGGCCCAATAAAACTTATTATACCCCCAACACATAGTGTTGTAGGGTATAATTACGTTTTTATACCCTACAACACTATGTGTAGGGGGTATTATAAGTTTGATTTTTATGCCCTACAACACTTTGTGTTGGGGGTATTATAAGTTTGATTGGGTCAAAAATTATGTAACACCACGAAATATTGGTTTCCCACATAGGAAAGTATATATAGATCTTCCTATCTCGCCGAGCTGAGCCGATCTAGCTATGTATGTCCGTCCGTCTGTCCATGTTAATTTGTAATCACTCTACAGGTCGCAATTATGGCCCGCTCTTCACGAAATTTAAAATGTAGATGGGGTTAAGGTCAGAATAGAACCCTATTTCTTTTGAAGATGATCGCATAATATTTAGGGGTTGAAATGGACAAAAAACTGAAAAAATTCCTGATTTTGCAGCTGCTCTACATTTCACAATTATAGACCAATCAAAGCGAAAGTTAGCATGGGGCTAGAGCTTTGGGCTGGGCAGAAGCCTTCCAATTTTGATGGTCATCGGGTAATATTTTGTGGGTGAAATAGGCTACAACATTTGTGTTAAATAAAAGTCAAATTTTCCATTGAACCGCGAATCTTTTTAATGCCGGCGAAATCACAAATAGACGAACAGGTCAATTCTGACCGTTAAGTAGATGCCGATAGTAAAAATGTCGGATATATATAGCAAAATATATGCAGTGTATATATAAAGGAAGGGGATGTTAGCTAGAATGCTTCTATCTCAAGAATGGCTGGAGCGATTTTGACAAATTTTGCCAATTCAGAATGCCCTCGTGGCATAAAATCTAAAAAAATCGCATACAATGATGCCAATAATGATGTTAATATAGATTTTGTAGTATTTTGTGACATATTTTTATTTTTTCATATTTTTTTATCGCATGCGATTTTTACAATTTGACTTATAATACTGAAGTGTATATTTTGTAATATTTTTGCACTTTACAACACGGGCTGGAGTTATTATATACAGATTGCAATTATCGTCCGATCCTCACGAAAACTTTCACAAGAATAGGATTAGGCTCAGAAGGGCTAGATCTATTGTTTTCAAAGATGTCCGCAACATATTTAGAGGTTGAAATGGACCAATAATTAAAAATATTCCTGATTTTTCAGAAGTTATAAAGGTCACAAATAGAAACCAAAGAACACGAAATCTCGCATGAAGTTAGAGTTTAGGACAACGGGTAGAATGGACCACTATTTTTGTGTGAAAAAATACCAACATTACTTACAGGCGATATTCGAAATACACAAAAGGCTCACTTCTGGCTTTTTATACCCTACAACACTATATGTTGGGGGTATTATAAGTTTGATTGGGCCAAAAATTATGTAACACCACGAAATATTGATTTCCCACATAGGAAATTATATATGGATCTTCCTATCTCGCCGAGCTGAGTCGATCTAGCTATGTGTGTCCGTCCGTCCGTCTGTCCATGTTAATTTGTAATCACTCTACAGGTCGCAATTATTGCCCGATCCTCACGAAATTGAATATGGAGGTAAGGGGAAGGTTAGAATAGAACCCTATTTCTTTTGGAAATGATCGCATAATATTTAGGGGTTGAAATGAACAAAAAACTGAAAAAAATTCTGATTTTGCAGTTGCTCTAGAGATTGCAATTATAGTCCGATCGAAGCGGAAGTTAGCATGTGGCTAGAGCTTAGAGCTTTTCAATTTTGATGGTCATCGGGTAATATTTAGTAGGTGATGGCTGGATCGATTTTGACAAATTTTGCCAATTCAGAATGCCTTCTTGGCATCAAAAGATAAAATCTAAAAAAATCGCATAAAAAATGCCAATAATGATGTTATTATAGATTTTGTAGTATTTTGTGAAATTTTTTTATTTTTTCATATTTTTTATCGCATGCGATTTTTCAATTTGACTCATAATATTGAAGTGTATATTTTGTAATATTTTTTACCTTACAACACGGGTTGGGGTTATTATATACAGATTACAATTATCGTCCGATCCTCACGAAAACTTCCACAAGGGTAGGGTTAGGCTCAGAAGGGCTAGACCTATTGTTTTCAAAGATGTCCGCACTTATAAAGGTCATATATAGAAAACAAGGGACACGAAATCTCGTAGTTAGAGTTTAGAAAAGTGGGTAGAATGGACCACTACTTTTGTGTGAAAAATACCAACACTACTTACAGGCGATACACAAAAAAAAAAATACACAAAAAGGCGAACTTCTGGCTTTTTATGCTGATATAGCCAAATATTGTAGGGAAGAAATCTAGCATTTTGGATGACCATTGGATTATATTTAGCTGTAAAATGGACCACAATAAAAAAGAGCACAACAGAGTTCGTAAATATAGGGCAAATGTCACTGGTCAATATGCTGGGCAGTGCTCCGTGACATAATTTAAAAAGCGAAATCTTCCAAAATAAATTTGGACATAATAGGGTATTACATGGTCGGCCCCGCACGACTATAGCCTTTTCTTACTTGTTGTAAATATTTTTTCACCTTACCCCACAGGTTGGGGTTATTATATAAGGAATGCAACTATCGTCCGATTCTCACAAAGATGTCCGCAATATATTAGGGGTTGAAATGGACCAACAACTAAAAATTTTCGTGATTTTGCAGCCGTTATAAAGGTCACAAATAGAAACCAGAGGACACGAAATATCGCATAAAGTTAGAGTTTAGGACAGCGGGTACAGTGGACCACAAATTTTGTGTGAAAAATACCAGCATTACTTACAGGCGATATCCGAAATACACAAAAGGCAAACTTCTGGCTTATTTAATGATGATGTCGTTGACGAATATAGCCAAATATCGTAGAGAAGCATTCATATAAATGAGTCTAAATTTGGAGATACAGAGGGGCATCTAGTTTTTGGATATGATTGCAAAATATTTAGGGGTTCAAATTAACCAAAAACAGAAATGTTTTTCCGATCACATAATTGAAGCCAATCGACACGCCTGTGAAGAGAGTTAAGGACAGGGAAAAAAATTTGCATTTTGGATGAGCATTGTTAATTTTGTTTTGTTTTTGTTTGTTTGTTTTCTTTGTTTTACTGTTTTCAAACGTACAGTTGTAGTTGACGAAACCTTGACGAAATTGGTGAAAATTGGTCCAAATTAAAATATAGCCCCCATATATATCTTCATCCGATTTTAGGTTTCTTTTGCACCAAATGGCTAATATCAGTCCAAATGGTGTGAATGTCGCTACATCCTACCGAATTCAGCCTACAAGCATGTGCTTCAAAATTGAAAATCGGTTCAGATATAGCTATAGCTCCCATACATGTATTTGATCCGATTTGGGGTTTAAGTCCCCCACAAGCGTAATATGGATTTCACAACAATGATATTTGGTACAAGATATTAGATACAACTCTGAAATAAGTGTATCAAATTTTGTCAAGATCGGCTCAGATTTGGATATAGCTCCCATATATATCCTCAAGCGATTTCGGGTTAATTGTTGGGCAATATCTGTCAAAAAGTCCTGAATTTTGGTACATCCGACCGAATACAGTCTAGAAGCAAGTACATCAAATTTGAAAAACAAGTAAAAAAACTGTAAATTCGGCCCGGCCGCCACCATTTGGAACGAGTTTGGCAATTTTCAAAAAGATAAAATCCGTTAACAATTCTGTTTTAATCAAAAAAAAAAAAATAATACCGAATGTAGCCATTATATTAGGGTCTATAAGACGACATGGGCCTGTAGAGGCAAATTTTGTCACAAGCTTTCACAATATTCAAATGCGAAAAAAAAAATATAAAACGTGGACCTGGACCTTGTGGCATAGGCTGTAGTATCCATTACGAACTTCAAAAACAAAATTTGAAATAATTCCGGTACATAATGTCGCTAAAATTATCAAAATACCGAATATCGGGGGTACCGCTATATGGGAGCTATACGAAGATTTGGACCTGCACAGACAATTTTGTGGCATAGGTTGTAGTATTTATTACGAACTTCAAATGCGGAATTTTAAACAATTCCGGTATATAATGTCGCTAAAATCATCAAAATACCGAATATCGGGGAGCACCGTTATATGGGGACTATACGAAGACGTGGACATACATAGACAATTTTCTGTCACAGGCTGTAGTATTAATTTCAAACTTCAAATACCAAATTGCAAATAGTTCCGGTAAATAATGTCGCTAAAATCATCAAAATACCGAATAATGGGGGGGGGGGGGGGTAACATTTTATTGGGGCTATAGAAAGACGTGGACTCATTTTCAATACCTTAAGTCCAGCAGACATAATACACATTTGAGTAAATTTTTATCCGCTTACTTCATTTCGTTCGGAAGCAAGAGAGATTTCCACAGACGGACAGACGGACGGACATTGCTAAATCGACATAGAATTTTATGCTGATCAAGAATATATATACTTTGTGGGTTCTAAAATGCATATTTCGAGTGTTAACCAGTAAGGAAAGCTCAAAAGTCGGGCGGGGCCGACTATATGATACCCTACACCACTATGCATATTTAGTAGAGCTCTCGTAAAAAGGTTTATACAGGGCATTTCAGAGCTCTATGAGATATTTGGTACAAAATCAAAATCTATCGTGCATTTTACGAACTATAGCTATCTTTGAACCGGGTTTCTCCAAATTTGACGTATTAGCTTCTAGACTGAATTCGGTCTTATGTACGGAAATTCAGGTGATTTGGGCTGATGTTGGTCATTTGTTGCACAATTAACACGAAATCGGATGAAGATATATATGGGAGGCATATCCAAATCGGAACAGATTTTAATAAAATTAAAATCAACTAATTTTGGGCTTTATCTGATATCTGGTACCAAATATCATTCCGGTGGAGTGCATATTACGAATGTGTGGGACTTAAAGACCAAATCGGATGAAAGATATATATGGGAGCTATAGCTATATCTGAACCGATTTTTACTAAAATTGGTGTACTTGCTTCTGAGCTGGTTTCGGTCGGATTTGCCAAAATTGATGCTATTACGGCCATTTGGTGGTCAATCACCCGAAATCGGATGAAGATATATATGGGAGCTATATCCAAATCTGAACCGATTTCGATAAAATTTAAAACAGCTATTCCTGTGCTCCATCTAATACCTGGTGCCAAATATCACGGTTGTGGAGTGATTATTACGAATGTAAGGGACTAAAACACTAAATCGGATGAAACATATATATGGTTCCTATATCTATATCTGAACCGATTTTCACTAAATTTGATATACTTGCTTCTAGGCTGAATTTGGTCCGATGTACTAAAATTCGGATGAAGATATATATGGGAGCTATATCCAAATCTGAACCGATTTCGATAAAATTACAAACAGCTATTCCA
Organism: Musca domestica; assembly: GCF_030504385.1. Taxonomy (NCBI): domain Eukaryota; kingdom Metazoa; phylum Arthropoda; class Insecta; order Diptera; family Muscidae; genus Musca; species Musca domestica. The sequence goes on along the minus strand of NW_026712376.1, from coordinate 70,330 downwards.
AATATCATTCTTGTGGAGTGCATATTACGAATGTGAGAGGCTTAAACACCAAATCGGATAAAACATATATATGGGAGCTATAGCTGTTTCTGAACCGATTTTCTCCAAATTTGTTGTATTTGCTTTTAGGCTAATCTCGGTCACATGTGCCAAAAGTCCGGCCATTTGGGCTGATTTTGGCCATTTGGTGGTCAATTAACCCGAAATCGGATGAAGATATGTATGGGAGCTATATCCAAATCTGAACCGATTTCGATAAAATTACAAACAGCAATTTCAGGGCTGTATCTTATATCTGGTACCAAATATCATTCTTGTGGAGTGCATATTACGAATGTGAGAGGCTTAAACACCAAATCGGATAAAACATATATATGGGAGCTATAGCTGTTTCTGAACCGATTTTCTCCAAATTTGTTGTATTTGTTTTAAGGCTAATCTCGGTCACATGTTCCAAAATTCGGGCCATTTGGGCTGAAATTGGCCATTTGGTGGTCAATTAACCCGAAATCGGATGAAGATATGTATGGGAGCTATATCCAAATCTGAACCGATTTCGATAAAATTTAAAACAGCTATTTCTGTGCTCCATCTAATACCTGGTACCAAATATCACGGTTGTGGAGTGCATAGTAGGAATGTGAGGTACTTAAAGATCAAATCGGATGAAAGATATATATGGGAGCTATAGCTATATCTGAACCGATTTTCTCCAAATTTGATATACTTGCTTCTAGGCCGAACTCGGTTGGGTGTGCCAAAATTCAGGTAATTTGGACTGATAGTGGACATTTGGTGCACATTTAACCCGAAATCGGATGAAGACATATATGGGAGCTATATCTAAATTTGATCCGATTCTCACCAATTTCAATAGGGTTCGTCCTTGGGCCAAAAAAAAAATATTGTTTGGAAAATTTCTTCCCAATCGGATAATAAATGCGACCTGCATTTTGTTCACAAGAATACATGGACGGACGGACGGACAGACGGACTGACATGCATAAATCGACTCAGAAAGTGATTATATGAAGGTTCTCAAAAGTAACTATGGGTCTATCTCGTTTCCTTCTCCATGTTACAAACAAATGCACAAAGACATAATACCCTTACCACTATGTGGTGTAGGGTATAAAAACGGAATGGCAAACTTAATATAGCCTCCATACTATGGTGGGGGGTATAAAAACGGACCACAACAACTAACAGCACGAGTTAGTAAACGTCACTGGTCAAAATGCTAAGGGTAATATCTGGGCAATGCTATGTGACATAATTTGAAAAGCGAAATCTTTAAAAATTGATTTAGACATAAGGGGACTTCTACCATATTTTAGAGTTGTAGGGTATCACACGTTAGGCCCCTCACGACTATAGTCTTAGCTTACTTGTTAGACATATTCGTAGGAAAATGTAGCAAAAATCATCAAAATACCGAATATCGGGAGGTACCGTTATATAGGGATATACAAAAACGTGGATCTACACAAAATTTTACGCTCTAGGTCACATAATGTGGCCTCTATCTTGATTTCAACAGACAGACGGACATCGTTAAATCGACTTAGAATATGAATATGTAAACATTATGGGGTCTACGGAATATTTAGGGAAGTTACAAACAGAATGACAAAGTTAATATACCTTCCTTTCCAAGGTGGAGGGTATAAATATATTCTTATTAATAATCAATTGAGTGCTATATTTAATCTGTCCCAACATTCCCATGAATCTTTGAAAAAAATCATAGATAACACAATTTCCGATCTAAAGTTATATAAAATAGATATCTGATCGGGGGATTCTATTTTCATCACCCCAATGCATATAGTACCAAATTTTATTTTGTGTAAGGGAAATCATATTTTGCGGTTATGTCCCAAATCTCTAAGTATGGATTTCAAATTTTAGTTTTTGAAGTTCGTAGTGAATGCTACAGCCAAAGACAGATAATTGTCTGGTCCACGTCTTCGTATAGCCCACAAAATAACTGTACCTCCCGATTTTCGGTATTTTGACGATTTTGGCGACAATATTCCCCGGAATTGTTTCAAATTTGGTATTTGAAGTTCGTAATGGATACTACAGCCTATGACAGAAAAATTTGTATATCCTCCAGCATGGTATGGAGGATATATTAAGTTTGTCATTCCGTTTGTAACACCTCGAAATATACATTTTAAACCCCACAAAGTATTCTGGATCAGAATAAAATTCTTCGTATAGCCTACATATAACGTTTCCCCCGATATTCGGTATTTTGATGATTTTAGCGACATTATTAGAATTATTTTAAATTTAGTATTTGAAGTTCGTAATGAATGCAACAGCCTATGACAGAAAATTGTCTGTGCAGGCTTATGACAAAAGTTGCATGTGCAGGTCCACGTTGTCGTATAAACCCTAATATACGGCTACATTCGGTATTTTTAAGATTTTAGCAGAATTTTTAATGGATTATAATTTTTTGAAAGTTGCCGAACTTGTACCAAATTGTGGAGGGTATTCAAAGTTCGGTCCGGCCGAATACATGTTCATACTAATTTCGGCAAATGTTGGTAATTTGCAAATGTTAAAAGACATCCTTGCAAAATATGATCACGTTTTGGTATACCCATCATATGAGTAGGATTCACATTCGTCTGGACCACAATCATCAACTGGTTTAGGTTAAATTTTTTTTAGTCTATTCTGGGGGTAGAGAGCCATCTTTCAGGTAATTATCCACATAGGCATTTATTTAAGTATAGTCCCCACTTTATGTGTACCCCCAAGTCCACTTTCCTGACCAATATGTGGTTAGAAAAGAACATTTTGTATTCTATTAAATTTGTAGCCCTCAAGAGAATATTGGTTAAGAACGTAGATTTGGGATGTACGTCTATATGAAATAAACTCCGAAATGTCAAACGTCAAACTCATTCAGTCGGAAATTTTGGCAGAAACATGAAACAATTACAAATATTAGAAAGTAACACGGGACCGAACATTTGTTTAATCGTCATTGATTTATACTATGATGAAAAACATGGACAAAACAAAAAAACTTAACAAAAAAATTAATTCCCATCTTACGGTAATGGGTGTAAAAGAGTAATTATCTTTGACTATTCCGAAATGATTCTGCCCTCAATTATGGATAAAAGGTGGACAAAACTAAATACCACGCAGCACGGTATTCTAAATACTGGAAATACAAATTCCAAATTACATTTAATTTGAATGGAAAATGTTGCTAAGCTCTTTGCAATACCAACAAGTAGCAAAGCAGTATACCCTTTGAATACCCTCCACCATTTGAAACGAATTTGGAAATTTTCGAAAAAGATAACATTCGCCAAAAATTCTGTTAACAAATTAAAAATAGCGAATATAGCCGTTATATTAGGGTCTGTACGACGTGAACCTACATAGGCATTGTTTGTCATAAGCCATTACCATATTCAAATTCGAAACTTGAAATAAACAGTGAATAATGTAGTTAAATCATCAAAATACCGTATATAGGGAGGTACCGTTATATCGGAGCTATACGAAGACCTGGACCTGCATAGATAATTTTCTTTCACATGCTGTAGCCTCTATTACAAATTTCAAATACGATATCTCAAACAATTTCAGTGAGTTTTGTAACTAAAATCGTTAAAATACCGAATATACGGAGGTACGGGGGCCTATACGAAGACCTGGACCAGCATAGACAATTTTCTGTCACAGAGTGTAGTTCACATTACGAACTCTAAATGCGCCACTTGAAACTACTATGGTAAATAATGACGCTAAAACCATCAAAATACCGAATATTGGGAGGTACCGTTATATGGGGGCTATAGGAAGACGTGGACCTGCATAGACAATTTTCTGCCTTAGGCTGTAGTATTCATTACGAACTTCAAACATCAAGTTTGATACAATTCCGGTGAATAATGTCGCTTAAATCATCAAAATACCGAATATAGGGAGGTACAGTTATATTGGGCTATACGAAGACGTGGGCCTGTACACACAATTTTCTGTCTTAGGCTATAGTATTTATTTCGAACTACAAATGCCAAATTTGAAACAATTCCGGCAAATAATATCGCAAAAAAATGCCGAATATCGGGAGGTACCGTTATATGGCGGATATATGAAAACTTGGACCTACATAGCCCGTTTACGAACTTATCCAGCCTACTGGCAAAATAATTATATGTGCAAAATTTTAGCCTTCTATCTCAATCCGTTCGAAATATAGCGTGATTACAACAGACAGACAGGCGGACAGACAGACAGACACACAGACAGACAGACGGACATGGCTAAATCGTCTTAGAATTTTACGCTGGTCAAGAATATATGTACTTTGTTGCGTCTGACATGAGCATTTCGAGGAGTTACAAATGGAATGACAAAACAAGTAAGCAAAGGCCATAGTCGTGTGGGGCCGACTATATTATACCCCACAACACTACAATATGTTAGAAGCCCGCTTATGTCCAAATCCATATTGGAAGATTTCGCTTTTGAAATTAGGATTTTGAGTAGGGACATTTGCCCAATATTTATGCACTCCGTCGGGCTGTTAGTTGTTGTGGTCCATATTACAGCTAAATATAATCCAATGGTCACCCAAAATGCTAGAATTCTTCCCTGTCCTTAACTCTCTTCACAGGCGTGTCGATTGGCTTCAATTGTGTGATCGGAAAAACATTTCTATTTTTGGTTAATTTGGACCCCTAAATATTTTGCAATCATCTCCCAAAGGAAGAAGCCTCTCTGTATCTCCAAATTTAGTCTCATCTATATGACTTGCTTGTCTAAGTTATTTGGCTATATTCGTCAACGAAATAAGCATAAACAAGTAAAAAAGCAGTAAATTCGGCCGGGCCGAACTTTGAATACCCTCCACCATTTGGAACGAATTAGAAAATTTTCAAAAAAATAAAATCCAATAAAATTCTTTTAAAATCTTTAAAATATCTAATATAGGAAGGTGCCGATATATGGGGGGATATTCGATATTGTGGACCTATAAAGACAAATCTATGTCTTCGTGTAAAGTACTCACAAGGAACTCCTTGTATGGATTTTCAGATAATTCCATTGGAAAAAGTGGACCTATATAGACAATTCCGTTTCAGGGGTAAAGTGCTCACAAAAAACTCAGTGTGTGGACTTTCAGACAATACGATTGGAAAATGTGGCTAAAATCATCAAAATACCGAATATCGTGGGGCACCGTTATATGGGAGGTAAAGTGCTCACAAAGAACCCCTTGTGACCATTCCGTTGAAAAATATGGCTAAAAACATCAAAATACCGAATATCGGGGGTACCGTTATATGAGGGCTATACGATATCGCGGATCTATATAGATAATTCTCTGCCGAGGTATAAAGTACCCACAAGGAACTTCTTGTGTGGATTTTAAGACAATTCCGTTGAAAAATGTGGGTAAAATCATCAAAATACCAAATATCGGGGGGTACCGTTATATAGGGGCTATACGACATTGTGGACCTGTATAGATAATTCTCTGCCGAGGTATAAAGTACCGACAAGGAACTTCTTGTGTGGATTTTCAGACAATTCCGTTGAAAAATGTGGGTAAAATCATCAAAATACCGAATATCGGAGGGTACCGTTATATGGGGGATATACGATATCAAAATACCGAATATCGGGGGGTACCGTTATATGGGGGCTATACGATATTGTGGACTTATATAGATAATTCAGTGCCGAGGTATAAAGTACCGACAAGGAACTCCTTGTGTGGATTTTCAGACAATTCCGTTGAAAAATGTGGGTAAAATCATCAAAATACCGAATATCGGGGTACCGTCACATGGGGGCTATACGATATTGTGGACCTATATAGATAATTCTCTGCCGAGGTATAAAGTACCCACAAGGAACTCCTTATGTGGATTTTCAGACAATTCCGTTGAAAAATGTGGCTAACATCATCAACATAACGAATATCGGGGGTACCGTTATATGGGGGCTATACGATATCGTGGACCGATATAGCCCATCTTCGAACTTGACATGCCTGCAGACAAAAGAAATATCTGTGCAAAATTAATAAAAATATTTCTCTAAAGATGAAAATATTGATTTTGTAATATTTTCTCATATTTTTTTTCAATTTTGTCATATTTTTAGCATATTTTCATTTTGAATTAAACATTTGGTAATATTTCTACAGCTAACAAAACTAAGTAGTTAGGATATCAGGATATCATATACAGATCGCATTTATGGCCCGATCCTTACGAAATTTTTCATGGGGATAAGATGAGGATCAGAATAGATGCCTACCCTTTTTGGAGATAATCTCCATATATTTAGGGGTTGAAATGGACAAAAAAAAAAAAACTGCAAAATTGTCAGCAAGTCGTAATTATCGCCCGATCCTCACGCGCATTTGAATGGAGGTTACCGGACATTGCAAAAGCCAAATAGTTTTGGATGGCCATCCACAAATATTCAATGTGTGAAATAGTTTGCCAACTTTTGTAGACAAAATACCAAAATATCCATTCCAGTGACTTTTTGGAGAATTCACAAATAAAGGAAAGATGCACTTCTGACTATTTCGTTAAGGCTGATTTCGTTGAAGAATATAGTCAAATGTCTGTATCTCATATAGATGCGTTTCAGTCAAAAACCAATAATAAATGTTAATCTTTTGACACTTCTGAGAGATTATAGGTCTTTGGGAAATATTGGTTCCAGATCTAGGGAGACCATTTACGTGCAACATCTACCAATAAATTGAAAATGAGCAAATTAGTTTAAGTTGCTATTATTCGAAAATTAGAGAACGAAACCTGATGGTTATACCCTACAACACTATGTGTTTGGGGTATTATAAGTTTGATTTGACCAAAAATTATGTAACACCACGAAATATTGATTTCCCACATAGGAAAGTATATATGGATCTTCCTATCTCGCCGAGCTGAGTCGATCTAGCTATGTATGTCCGTCCGGCCGTCTGTCCGTCTGTCCATGTTAATTTGTAATCACTCTACAGGTCGCAATTATGGCCCGATCTTCACGAAATTTAAAATGTAGGTGTGGTTAAGGTCAGAATAGAACCCTATTTCTTTTGGAGATGATCGCATAATATTTAGGGGTTGAAATGGACCAAAAACTGAAACATTTTCTGATTTTGCAGTTGCTCTACAGGTCACAATTATTGATCAATCGAAACGAAAGTCAGCATGGGGCTAGAGCTTTGGACTGGGCAGAAACCTTCCAATTTTTATGGTCATCGGGTAATATTTAGTGGTTGAAATAGAAGTAGCATTTGTGATAAATAAAAGTCAAATTTTCCATTAAACCGCTAATATTTTTAATGCCGGCGAAATCACATAGTAAAAATATCGGATATATGCCATAAATATACAATGTATATATACAAAGGAAGGGGATGTTAGCTAGAATGCTTATATCTCAAGAATAGCTGGACCGAAGAAATATATATATACGGATTGCAATTATCGCCCGATCCTCAGGAATATTTTCACAAGGGTAGGGTTAGGCCCAGAAGGGCTAGGCCTATTATTTTCAAAACTGTCCGCAATATATTTAGGGGTTGAAAGGGACCAACAACTAAAAATGTTCCTGATTTTGCAGCCGTTATAAAGGTTAAAAATTGAAACCAAACGACACGAAATCTCGCACAAAGTTTAGGACAACGGGTAGGATGGACAACTACTTTTGTGTGAAAAAATACCAACATTACTTACAGGTGATATGCGAAATACACAAAAGGCGAACTTCTGGCTTTTTCTATGCTTATTTCGTTGACGAATATAGCCAAATATCGTAGACAAGCAAATCGTATATATATGAGTCTAAATTTTAAGATACACTGTGGCCTCTTGCTTTTGGAGGTGATCACAAAATATTGACCAAAAACAGAAAAAATTTCCTGATCATACAATTGATGCCGATCCACACGCCTGAGAAGAGAGTTAAGGACAGGCAAGGAGTCTAGCATTTTGTATTACGATTGGATTATATTTAGCTGTAAAATGGACCACAACAGCTACCTGCACGACGGAGTGCGTAAATATTGAGCAAATATCCCTGATCAAAAAACTAAGGGTAATACCTGGAAGTCTTCCAAAAATGGATTTGGACATATGGGGGCCTCTAACATATTGTAGTGTTGTAGGGTATCACATGGTCGGCCCAGCACGACTATAGCCTTTGCTTACTTGTTTTCTTTTATTATTTGTCACAATATCTTGTGGAATTCTTTCGAGTATCTGGCCTATATAAAATGTATCATTTATTATAGTGTTGTAGGGTATTCAACGGTCGGCTCCGCTCGACTGTAGCCTTTGCTTACTTGTTTTAATATTTTATTTGATTTTACAATATAGATGAAGTTGTTCCACACAAAACGTTTACCAGACAGTGTGTAGTTTCCACTTGCAACTACTTCGGTTGAACTCTCACAATTTTCTTCCATAAACGGTTGAATGGTTGAAGAAACAATGATGCTGAACAAACTCGATTAAAAGAAAAAAATCACTTTTGTGATTCCTCATTTCGATTCACGCGTTCTATCAATTCTCGTTGCTGAACAAAACGAACGCTTTTAAACGCTCATGTTTGGTTACGAGTTAAGTGATTCAAATTAATTGTTCGATTCGACAAAAATCATGAAATTAATGTAAGCGATCGAGTAAGATTGAATTATTCAAGCTTACACATTCATATAAAATAATAATTATACCCTACAACACTATGTGTTGGGGGTATTATAAGTTTGATTGGGCCAAAAATTATGTAACACCACGAAATATTGATTTCCAACATAGGAAAGTATATATGGACCTTCCTATCTCACCGAGCTGAGTCGATCTAGCTGTGTATGTCCGTCCGTCCATTTGTCCACGTTAATTTGTAATCACTCTACAGGTCGCAATTATGGCCCGATCTTCACGAAATTTAGAATGTAGGTTGGGTTAAGGTCAGAATAGAACCCTATTTTCTTTTGGAGATGATATATTTCTTTTGGAGGTGATCGCATAATATTTAGGGATTGAAATGAACCAAAAACTGAAAAAATCCAGATTTTGCAGTTGCTCTACAGGTCGCAATTATAGACCAATCAAAGCGGAAGTCAGCATGGGACTAGAGCTTAGGGCTGGGCAGAACCCTGCCAATTTTGATGGTCATCGGGTAATATCTAGTGGGTGAAATAGGCCACAACATTTGTGTTAAATAAAAGTAAAATTTTCCATTAAAGCGCGACTATTTTTAATCCCGGCGAAATCACAAATAGACGAACAGGTAAATTCTGTCCGTTACGTAGATGCCGATTCAGAATGCCCTCTTGACATAAAGGAATAATATATGAAAATATCACATAAAAAGGTATCAATAATGATGTTAATATAGATTTTGTAGTATTTTGTGAAATTTTTTTAATTTTTCATATTCGCACGCGATTTTTTCAATTTGACTCATAATATTTTGTAATATTTTTTCACCTTACGTATTGCAAATATCGTCCGATCCTCACGAAAATTTTCACAAGGGTAGGGTTGGGCTCAGAAGGGCTAGGCCTATTGTTTTCAAAGATGTCCGCTATATATTAAGGGTTGAAATGGACCAACAACTAAAAATGTTCCTGATTTTGCAGCCGTTATAAAGGTCACCAATAGAAACCAAAGGACACGAAATCTGGCATAAAGTTAGAGTTTAGGACAGCGGGCACAATAGACCACTAATTCTGTGTGAAAAAATACCAGCATTACTAACAGGCGACATCCGAAATACACAAAAGGCGAACTTCTGCCTTTTTTATGCTGATTTCGTTGACGAATATAGCCAAATATGGTAGACAAGCAAATCATATAAATCTTGCTTTTGGAAATGATTGCAAAATATTTAGGGGTCAAATTAACCAAAAACAGAAATGTTTTTGCGATCACACAATTGAAGCCAGTCGACACGCCTGTGAAGAGAGTTCAGGACAGGGAAGAATTCTCACATTTTGGATGACCATTGGATTATATTTAGCTGTAAAATCCTAATTTCAAAAGCGAAATCTTCCAATATGGATTTGGACATAAGGGGGCTTCTAACATATTTTAGTGTTGTAGGGTATAACACTGTCGGCTCGCACGTCTATAGCCTTTGCTCACTTGTTTGTTCCTTAATAATGAAATGTTTGATCCTGAGGTAAAGAACACTAACTTGCTGTACAGTAAGGCCGAGTCGGCCCCGAAACTTGCATACAACTGGGGAAAAAAACAAGTAAAAAAATAATAATAATTTCGGCCGGGCCGAACTTTTAATACCCTCCACAGGGAAGAATTCTCACATTTTGGATGACCATTGGATTATATTTAGCTGTAAAATCCTAATTTCAAAAGCGAAATCTTCCAATGTGTATTTGGACATAAGGGGGCTTCTAACATATTTTAGTGTTGTAGGGTATAACACAGTCGGCTCGCACGTCTATAGCCTTTACTTACTTGTTTGTTCCTTAATAATGAAATGTTTGATCCTGAGGTAAAGAACACACACTGTACAGCATACAGTAAGGCCGAGTCGGCTCCGAAACTTGCATACAACTGGGGGAAAAAACAAGTAAAAAAATATTAATTTCGGCCGGGCCGAACTTTTAATACCCTCCACCTTAGGGTAATGGAAACATTAGAACTAATTATGACCCACAAATACTAATTTTTAGACATATTCGTGGGAAAATGTGGCTAAAATCATCAAAATACGGAACATCGGGAGTTACCGCTATATAGATCTATACAAAAACGTGGACCTATACATACAATTTTTCGCCAACGGAGCTAGAATCTATTATGACCAACTAATTCCAATTTTTAGACAAATCTGTGAAAAATGTGGCAAATATAATTAAAATACCGAATATCGGGAGATACTGTTATATGGGGGCTATACTAAAGCGTGGACTTATACATACAATGTTTCGCCAACAGAGCTAGAACCTATTATGACCAACTAATTCCAATTTTTAGACAAATCTGTGAAAAATGTGGCAAATATAATTAAAATACCGAATATCGGGAGGTACCGCTATATGGAGGCTATACCAAAACGTGGACTTTAAACATGCAATGTTTCGCCACCGGAGCTAGAACCTACTATGACCAACGAATACCAATTTTTAGACAAATCCATAAAAAAATGTGGCAAAAATCATCAAAATACCGAATATCGGGAGGTACCGTTATATGGGGGCTATACCAAAACGTGTACTTATAGATGCAATGTTTCGCCACCAGAGCTTGAACCCATTACGATCAACAAATACCAATTTTTAGACAAACCCATAAAAAAATGGAGCAAAAATCATCAAAATACGAATATCGGGAGGTACCGTTATATGGGGACTAAACCAAAACGTGGACCGATATATGTCAATTTCAATCCAACCATCCTAGACACAATATTTTATTCTGCTAAAGTTTGATGCTCTACATCAAATAATGTGGCCTGTATCGTGATTTCAACAGACAGACGAACAGACAGACAGACAGACAGAAGGACAGAGAGACAGACAGACGGAGAGACAGGCAGAGAGAAAGGCGTTAAATCGACTTAGAATTTTATGCTGATTATGAATATATATACATTATGGGGTCTACGACGAATATTTAGACTTGTTTCAAACGGAATGACAAAGTTAATATACCCTCCTTTCAAAGGTGGGGGGTATAATGAGATAGGTCTTTTCACTAGGAAAGCAAAACTCGGGCACTTCGATGAATCAGTCTTTCTGAATAAGACAATGAACATTTCCAATAAGGTTAAATATCTGGATGTGATTAAGATAGGAAACTTAATTGGAGAGACAACATCCAAGAAAGAGCAGTTGAAGCTCATAGATGCCGGGCAACGTGTAAAAGGGCTAAAGGCTTAAAATGGGGTTTCAACCCAAAAATGACACACTGGCTATTCAAAAGCGTAATTAAACCTGTTCTAATGTACGCATCAGTAGTCTGCTGGACAGCAACGGATAAAAAGATGTAATACCAAAACAACAAATTGGGCCTTAGAGACAATTTTATATGTACACTCAATAGATATTCAGATACGGTATCTGTCTCATGTGAAACATTAGTTCCCACCAGAGACTCGTGGATCAAGGGTTTCCTAACACAAATGGCGACTGCAAACTGTTTTTATACATACGGATCAGTGTTAGATGGATAGCGGGACTGGGACTTTTTATTGAAGATTGAAGACATACCGCAATCTCCTTCCGCTTGCCCAATCGTAAAAGATCTTTCAAGCGGAAGTCCGGGCGATTGCAGAGTGTCTGATCTGGCTTAATGCCAATACGAGACCGTAAACGTAAACGCTCTAACGGAGAGTAAGATCGCTATAAAAACTACAACATCCAAAACAGAAAATTTGAAAACTGTATTTGAATGTATAAATTCAGTCTAACACTATTCTCAGCATGGCTCAGTACGCATTATATCGTTACCGAGTCATGCGGGAATTAGAGATAACGAGATAGCGAACTCTCTCGCTAAAACAGGCTGGGAATTACCAACAGTAAACTTGGACAATCCAATGGCACTAAATGCGTTAGGTCTAGAGATAAAGACATGGACAAAATATGCCCACATCTCCCTATGGAACATTGAAAAAGTCTTACGGGGCGACCCCAATGAGATAACAAGTAAAAAAGCAGTAAGTTCGGCCGGGCCGATCTTTGAATACCCTCCACCATTTGGAACGATTTTGGCAATTTTCAAAAAAATAAAATCCGTTAAAAATTCTGTTAAAATCTTAAAATTGCCGAATGTAGTCATTATATGAGAGTCTATACAACGACGTGGAACTGCAAAGGCAACTTTTGTCATAAACCATTACAGTATTTAAATGCGAAACTTGAATAAAAAATTTCGATGAATAATGTAGCTAAAATCATAAAAATTCCGAATATAGGGAGGTACCGTTATATTGGGGCTATTCGAAGATGTGGAACTGCACAGACAATTTTCTGTCATAGGCTGTAGAATCCATTACGAACTTCAAACACCGATTAGGAAAGTACTCGAATTCACATGAAAGAATCGCACGATACTGGTATACTACTACGGGCCTTGTTACACAGTTATCGATTCAACTTCGTCATGCAATGACAAATATGTTTATTTAACGGCCTTATGCGCTTTCCATTACTCGGCCTTCACACATACTTTTAACTTCTCGGCAGTTTGGGAGCAAGCTTTAAAATTTCTTAGAATTGACACTTTCAATTTATTCGGTAGGCTCTTTCATTGGTTGGCCGGTGAGCGGGTGAGCATGTATGCTGTAGTGAACCAAGGCTGAGCATCTACTACCCTGCATATTTGTAGGCTGTCAAGTCATTGGGATATCTTTATACATATACTAGCCGAACCAAGCGCGCTTCGCTACTCCTTTCGCTTTTATATGCATTCAACATTTTATATGTAAATATTTGTTGGTTAAAAAAATATAAATAAAACAAATTCTAAAATTCTAAAAACGTTTTTATTGTAATACTTTAATGCGTAAACAAACAAATAGCTCGGCCTTCCAACGCGTGAACATGCCAGGAACAGCTGACCATGAGAAAATCAGGAATATGCTAAATTTAGTCCGCATCCTACGGATTTATTAATTTCATAGCAAGTTGAAAGGCATTTCTATTGCAATTAGAAATTTCGAGGTATCAACATAATTTCCATTAATAATCATACCCTCAATTAAATATTTGTGTAGTTTTTATACTCTCCACCATAGTATGGAGGGTATATTAAGTTTGTCATTCCGAATGTAACACCTCGACATATACAATTTAAATCCCACGAATTATATGTATTCTTAATCCGCACAAAATTCTATGTCGATTTAGCGGTGTCCGTCCGTCTATCCGTCTGTCAGTCTGTGGAAATCACTCTAGCTTCGGAACGAAATAAAGTAGATTGATGAAATTTTACTCAAGTGTAAATTACGTCTTCAGGACTTTTGGTATTGAAAATGGACCATGTAGGTTCACGTTTTGGTACAGCCCCCATATAACGGTACCTCCCGATATTCGGTACTTTGATGATTTTAGAGACATTATTCTCCGAAATTGGTTCAAGATGACAGAAGATTGTCTGTGCAGGTCCACGTCTTCGTATACATTCGGTATTTTTAAGATCTTAACAAAATTTTTAAGGGATTTTATTTATTTATTTATTTTTTTGAAAATTGCCAAATTCGTTCCAAATGGTGGAGGGCATTCAAAGTTCGGCCCGGCCGATCTTACAGCTTTTTTAATTGTTTGCTGTTAGACTTATATCATTGCAAAGGCGTTGTGGATCAATTCTTCTTAATAAAATCATATTCCAATCTGAAATGATTTCAATATAATTTGACAAAATTTACATTTACACCAAATTCCATCACACCTTTCATATAGCATTGAAATTGGAGGCATATACCATCTTTGGTGCATAAAATATGTGAAATCGGCTAAGAATATATATGGGAGCTATATCCAAATTTTAACCGATTTCTAATTAATTTGTCTTATTTATTATTGTATCCAAATTCTGCAACACATTCCGAATTCTATTGGAATAGGACATACATATGGTGTTTGGTACATAACATTCATGAGATCGGCCGAAAAACATATATGGGAGATGTACCCAAACCTCAACCGATTTCAATATAATTTGGCAAATATTTTTTCGTACCAAATTTAGTCACTCATGCCGAATTTCATTGGAATCGGACATACGTATCGTATTTGGTGCATTAAATATGTAAAATCTGCCGAAAATATATATGGGATTTTTATCCAAATCTGAACCGATTTCAATATAATTTGACAAATTTATTTTCTGATCAAATCCCGATACACGTTTAAAATTTCTTTGAAATCGAACATACATAGTGTGTTTAATGCATCAAAACATGAAATCGGGCGAAAATATATAAGAGAGCTATATCCAAACCCGGACCGATTTTCATATAAAATGGCAAATATATTTTCTAATAAAATCCCGTCATTTATTCCAAATTTGGAGAATGTATCTGTAATCGATCAATAGATATAAAATCCTAATTTTTGGGAGGCACCTCCGATTCTGATACTATATCTCCAGTTCCGAGTAGAATTTCAAAAAAAATGCAAAATCAGGATTTTTTCAGTTTTTGGTCTATTTCCATTCTAAATTTCGTGAAGATCGGGCCATAATTGCGACCTGTAGAGTGATTACAAATTAACATGGACAGACGGACCGACGGACATACATAGCCAGATCGACTCAGCTCGGCGAGGTAGGAAGATCCACATATACTTTCCTATGTGGGAAACCAATATTTCGTGGTGTTAGATAATTTTTGGCCCAATAAAACTTATAATGCCCCCAACACATAGTGTTGTAGGGTATAATAAGTGTTTGAGGATTGCCTATTTTGACAACCCCGGAATATGTTTCATATGTAATGAAACACACTCCTAACTCAAGGGTTCGACTTGAGTATGTAAATTGACATACTCTGGGCAATTGTGTTGTCTATAGGGCCACTTACGACAAAAGTGTTTTAATACACCTCTCCACCTTTAATCTGACCACGGTTATCCAACAGCAAGTAGAATTCCCTGAGCAAGTTCTTTCTCCTGGAAGAGCAATTTGTCCAAATATGTTGTTCCTCTGTTGAGACACGCCAAAATTCTCGCCTTCGTTTAGTTCCACTTTTAGCTTAATTTTTATGCAATTTGTTCCATCAAGACAATCAAATTTAATTTCTCCAAAATTAGTTTGCAATTTTTACTCAACCACTGTATTGGGTTATTTTTTACCTTTTTGTTTGCCTCTAGCCCGTCACCAAATTAAAACACTTCTTCACTCTTTAATTGTTTCAAATAAGAATGTTTTATTTCTTTTCTATTCTGGTTTAACAACCAAAGGAATAGCGGGACAATATTTTTTGCATTGAATAGCAGCAGAGCGATCAGCAGAGGCAGAGCAATAACATAAACAGAGATGATGCACTCAACGTATGTATGTATGTTTGTACGTATGTGCGTTCTCTGCCTATCACTTGATCGTCTGACTGCTCATCCATATTTACAATAACAATGCTAGTTATGATGGATTCTCTTTAGGGCGAATTCAAAGTAAATAATAAAAAAGGGAAAACAGAAAAAATGACATTAAGGTGGCTCTTGTAGCGTTAAAATATTAAGTACTGAAAATAATTAATTTAAATAATGTTATGTTTTCAAAAATGCTCTTTGAGCAACAAATCAAATTTAAATAATATTAAAAAATCATTTGAGTGATTTAACATCCCGGGCCCCATTGAAACCCTGGTTTCAATCAAACTTTATTCTTTAGGAAGTACGGCTAACTTTGCCACGGGACGCTTTAATGTAGTTTGTGATGTCTTGACTTCTGCCACTCGAACAAAACCGTCTGCTCCTGGAATAAGTTTGGTAACACGACCGATGGCCCATTTCATGGGGGGAACATTGTCTTCGTGTATGAGCACCATATCGTTGACTTGAAGATTTTGTTGTGGGTTTTTCCAGCGATAACGATTTTGTAACTGAGCCAAGTATTCTGTGTGCCACCTGCTCCAGAAATGAGACTTTATGGCTGAGATTCGATGCCACTGTTGTAGATGAGAAATGTCAGAGTCATATTTTATCTTCTCTGGAATAAACTGCAACGGGCAACCAATGAGTAAATGCCCTGGAGTAAGCGCTTCTAAGTCGTTGGGATCTGTGGATATCTGGCAGATAGGACGGGAATTTAAAATTGCCTCTATTTCAACAAGGGCTGTGCATAGCTCTTCAAATGTAAGACGAGCACTGGGGAGCGTTCTGAGCAAGTGGCCTTTAGCTGATTTCACAGCAGCTTCCCATAGTCCACCAAAATGAGGAGCTCTGGGAGGAATGAAGGAAAATTCTATGAACTTCGCAGATGAATAATGAGCAACTGCTTCCTTATTTTTGTCGAGGTGGAAAAATTTATGAAAATCACTCAATTTCCTCTCTGCTCCAACAAAATTGGTAGCGTTATCGCAATAAATTCTTGACGGTACACCTCTGCGGCCAGTAAACCGTTTTAATGCTGCTATGAAGGCCTCGCTGGACAAGTCGGATACCGCTTCTAGGTGTACTGCCTTTGATGCGAAACAAACGAAGACAGCAATGTAGGATTTTGATGGAGCTTTCCCTCGAATCCTGAGATACGTTGGTATGGGACCAGCAAAATCAACTCCAACAACATCAAATGGGCGGAAACCGGTAACTCGATCCTTGAGTAAGTTGCACATTACCTGAGTGAGTAATTTCGGTTTGTATCTTGTGCAATGTATGCACTGATGAACCACCTTTCGGGCCAAAGACCGACAATTGACAATCCAAAATTGCTGCTGAATCAAAGATACTAAGGCTCTTGGACCAGCATGGTAATTAGAGCGATGAATGTAGATCACCATGATTTTTACGAAGGGATCGGTTTTGGGCAGGAGCAAAGGAAACTTCATCTCTGGTGTAAGCTCGGCATTTAATAATCGGCCGCCAACTCTTATTAATTGCACTCCAGAGACATCTTCTATAAATGGAGCCAATGATGACAGCTGACCAGAGACAAATCCATGCTTTGATATTTCAAGGAATTCCTCCGAAAAATAATGTTGTTGAATGCACCAGACTATCCTATGGAGAGAATGTGTCAACTCATCTGGAGATATAGAGGGCAAGTGGAGCGATTTCCTTGAACGAATTCGAAATATATATGAGAATATTCTGAGACATTTTAAATAGTTACTGAATTTATGGACTGCTTTTAGGATATAGGGTAAGTCCTCCTTTTTTGTTACCAATGTAATTTTTCGTCTTTCAAGCTGCATGTCCGCTTCGCTTAGACTTGGGCCAGAATAATTTGGCCAATTGAAAGATGGGCCAATAAGAAAGGAAGGGCCTACGAACCAAGGCGAAACCAGTATATCGGAGACAGAACAACCTCTGGATACTAAATCAGCGGGATTATGTTCAGTAGGAACATATTGCCATAGGACATCAGGGCAAGTTTCTTGAATCTCAGCTACTCTGTTACCCACAAAAGTAGACAAGGTTGAAGAGTGGGAATTAATCCAATGAAGAGTAATCTGAGAATCCGACCAGAAGTGGATTTGAGAAATCGGGAAGTTAAAATATTGCTTTAATTGGCTCCAGAAGGTTGCGAGTAAATGAGCAGCACACAACTCTAATCGTGGCAATGTTCTCGTTTTCAAGGGCGCAACCCTTGACTTTGATGCGATTAAATTTACTGCTATGTTTCCCAAAGAATCTTCACAGCGAAGATATAAACAGCAACCATATGCCTTTATTGAAGCATCTCCAAATCCATGGACCTCTATGATAGTTGAATTTGGCAGTCGAATGTATCGAGGAATCTTTACTTGAGACAAATTATTGTAATCAGCCATGATGGATTCCCATGCTGATTCAATTTCTTGAGGAACTGATTCATCCCAATCACATTTTATGATCCAAAGATGTTGGAGTAATACTTTTGACCTGATGATGAGAGGGCTTATTAAACCCATTGGGTCAAAGAGCGTCGACATCAGGGAAAGAATGTTTCTTTTCGTATTATGTGCATACGTTTTGGATGGGCGAAACTCAAAATGGAATGTGTCATTATCTGAGTGCCATGTCATACCCAAAGTACTTGTGACGTCATCATTTAGCTTCATTTCCTTTACTTCATCTTCACTTGAGACATAACCTGGATAATTGCTATGCCATTTCGAGAGTGAAAATTTCGAGTAAGATAAAATTTCGGTGACTTCTTTCTTAATGTGTTTTAAAGATACAAGGTCATCCGCTCCAGTAACCATATCGTCGACATAAAAATCATTCATGATTATGCCTTTTCCTACTTCGTATGGGTTGGGAAAACGTTCTGCGGCATAATTTAGGCTTCGAATTGCGAGATATGGTGCCGAAGCTGTTCCGTATGTAACGGTGTTGAGGGCAAATGTTTTTATCGGTTTGGTGGAGTCATCTCTCCACAGTATAAGCTGAAGTTGTCTATCCTCAGGGTGAACCAAAACCTGGCGATACATTTTGACGATATCAGCTGTCATTCCGTAACGATGACACCTGAAACGAAGCAGAGTAATTAATAAATTGTTCTGGATTGTTGGACCCACCATCATAATTTCATTCAGGGATGTTTGTGAAGAGGTTCGACATGATGCGTCGAAAACAACACGCAACTTGGTCGACACACTGCTGGGGCGAAGAACACAGTGATGTGGTATGTAATAGTTGTGAAATGAAATATTTGTGTCGTCCACCTGAGACATATGGCCCAATTCCTCATATTCTTTAAGAAATTTTGAGTAATCCTCTTTTAATTCAGGGTTTTTATTCAATTTTCTCTCTATGGAAAAGAAACGACGCAGGGCAATGTCTCGTGAATCGCCAAGCAAATTTGGATCACCTTTAAAGGGCAATCTGACCATTAAGCGTCCATCCGATTGAACTGATACATTTTTCACAAAATGGTCTTCACATACTTTTTGCTCTCGGGACATATTTTGGCATTTGCTTTCAACGACGTCAATTTTCCATAGCATTTCAATATTTTTATTTATCTCTTGGAAAATATCTTTGTGTTGTACAATGGAGTAAGTAGACCTTTGTGATGATATTGCCGTTTGACTTGTATACTTTCCAGAGACAATCCATCCCAAGAGAGTTTTTTGTAAAGTGGGCAAATTTTCTCCAAGTTTAATTTGACCAACGGATAAGAGCGAAAAGAATGATTCTGCTCCGAGTAAAATATCGATTCCTCGTCGACGATGAAATTCTGGATCGGCTAGCTCTATGTTGGAGGGCAAATTGAAATTATTAGCGGAAAGATTTTCATCAGGATGATAACCAGTTATATTGCGAGAAACCAGGAACTCTAATGACATATTGAAGTTATTAAGACGAGATCTTATTGTCGTTTGTGTTTTATGAGTAACTCTCAACTTAGAAGAACCAACTCCAGAGACATCTGTTGAATCTGTGCATTTCTTGAGATTAAGAGATTTGCATAATGTCTCACTTATGAAATTAACTTGAGAGCAAGAGTCAAGCAGAGCACGGCCCAGTTGATATTTTCCCTCTGAGTCACGAACCAATACTAATGCAGTAGCAAGAATTACAGTACTCACTTGGGGACTGGGTTTGGTTTGAAAGGTGCTATGGGTGGTAGCAGATGATGATGACGTTTCTTCTTCTTTCTGGGGACAGGTTGGTTCTAATTGCTTATGAAGAAGCGAGTGATGACGTTGTTTACAAAATCTACATGAATATTTTGAGGGGCATTGTATGTAACCATGCCCTTTTGATAAACAGTTGAGGCAAAGTTTTTGTTGCTTAGCTTGTTCAATTCGTTGATTAGGAGTAAGAACGATGAACCGCTGACAAGTTGATATCATATGACCCGATTTGGAGCAATGACTGCACACAAAATCTTGAGCCACATTTTTTGTTACGAATGAATGTTGTTTTTGATTGTTACTATGTGAGTAATTTGTTGTTATGGTAGGGTTATGCTGTTTTGAAGACCGTCGGCACTGTGCGTCCAATTGCTGACAACGCTTGTCCAACATGGAGCAACATTCAGTCCAAGAGGGTAATTTAGAGTAATCGATGTATTCATCCCATCGTTGTTTGGTTTCAGAATCAACCTTGCTCATTGCGAGATGAATTATGAAGGCATCACAAATTTGTTCAAAGGAGCCAAGGGATTTCAAAGAGCTATAGAGAGCAGAAATTGTATCCACAATATTTCTCAATTGCTTTGGAACAGGTTTATTGGACTTCGGAAGTTCAAACATTGATGTCACATTTTCAAGAAAGATTAGTGTGTCATTATCGTACCGCTCCTTCAATCTTTTAAGGGCACTAGAATAATTTTCATCAGTGACTTGGAATGCCTTTATGGTTGCAAGCGCTTCCCCACTAAGACACGAGAGTAAGTGGTTGAATTTTTCCGAAGTAGAAATATTTGGGTCATTGTTGACCAAATTGTTAAACGTATTTATAAAGTTCTTATATTCCAGATATTTCCCATCAAACTTGGGTAATTTTAAGCTGGGTAATCTATTTGATGGGACATGAGGCAACACAAAAGATTGATCAGCTATACTAGGACGTCTACCTTGCCCAATTTGAGTAAGAATTTTAGTTTTAATTGAAACATATAGTTCCTCAATTTCGGCTCTTCCATTATCTCTGGGGGACAATCTTTCTATCTGGCTTTGGTAGTAAGAAGCTTGCTTGTAGTGGGATTCTACAATTCCCAACCGACACTCAAGTTCTGTATGAGACAATGAAGTTTTGGATTCAATTATATTTTTAATTCGGGTCATACTCCCCTTCGACGAGCCACGTTGTTGTTTCAATTCCTCAATGGTTGTGTCCCTTTGGGAACCTTGGACTTGTTCATCAGTCATTTGGAATTATAATTTATTATAAATTTGTGTAAAAATGTTTTCCGTTGTTTACCGATGATAGGATTATGTTGCGCAAGAAAAAAAAAAACGGTTTATGAGAATGCCGTCTCAGTCTAATTTTCAGCTTCAGCCACTTGAGCAACGATAGTTTTAAAAATGGCACCAAAAAATTAGATGAAAAGTAGGCGAGAATGCTGTCTCACTCTAAATTTTCAATTCAGCAATATTCCTTATCGCTTATAAAAATGGCTTCGATTCTTTCGCAAAATGACGGAGTAATGGCTGACAGTAAAAAGGCGGTCAAACAAAATCCAAATGCACTTGGGTAATATGGAGCAAAAATTGTAGGTTAAAAAGACACAAGTGTCCTGTCACGGTCGCCAATGTTTGAGGATTGCCTATTTTGACAACCCCGGAATATGTTTCATATGTAATTAAACACACTCCTAACTCAAGGGTTCGACTTGAGTATGTAAATTGACTTACTCTGGGCAATTGTGTTGTCTATAGGGCCACTTACGACAAAAGTGTTTTAATACACCTCTCCACCTTTAATCTGACCACGGTTATCCAACAGCAAGTAGAATTCCCTGAGCAAGTTCTTTCTCCTGGAAGAGCAATTTGTCCAAATATGTTGTTCCTCTGTTGAGACACGCCAAAATTCTCGCCTTCGTTTAGTTCCACTTTTAGCTTAATTTTTATGCAATTTGTTCCATCAAGACAATCAAATTTAATTTCTCCAAAATTAGTTTGCAATTTTTACTCAACCACTGTATTGGGTTATTTTTTACCTTTTTGTTTGCCTCTAGCCCGTCACCAAATTAAAACACTTCTTCACTCTTTAATTGTTTCAAATAAGAATGTTTTATTTCTTTTCTATTCTGGTTTAACAACCAAAGGAATAGCGGGACAATATTTTTTGCATTGAATAGCAGCAGAGCGATCAGCAGAGGCAGAGCAATAACATAAACAGAGATGATGCACTCAACGTATGTATGTATGTTTGTACGTATGTGCGTTCTCTGCCTATCACTTGATCGTCTGACTGCTCATCCATATTTACAATAACAATGCTAGTTATGATGGATTCTCTTTAGGGCGAATTCAAAGTAAATAATAAAAAAGGGAAAACAGAAAAAATGACATTAAGGTGGCTCTTGTAGCGTTAAAATATTAAGTACTGAAAATAATTAATTTAAATAATGTTATGTTTTCAAAAATGCTCTTTGAGCAACAAATCAAATTTAAATAATATTAAAAAATCATTTGAGTGATTTAACAATAAGTATTGTAATACTTTAATGCGTAAACAAACAAATAGCTCGGTCTTCCAACGCGTGAACATGTCAGGAACTAAATTTTGTCCGCATATACGAAGTGTTTATCGTTCGGACTTAATAATTTCATAGTAAATGTCAAGCTTACAGGAAACTTCCATCTTTAGAAGTTGAGTGGAATTTCTGTTGCAATTAGAGAATTCGAGGTAGCAACATACTTTCCCGTAATAATCGTATCCTCAATTAAATTGTTGTGTAGTTTTTTGCTGTTAACGTAATACCATAGAAAAGGCGTTGTGGGTCAATGCTTCTTAATAAAATCATATCCCAATGTGAACCGATTGCAATATAATTTGAAAAATAACACCAAATTCCGTCACACTTTCCATATTTCATTGAAATTAGTGCGTCAATTATATCAAATCGGCAGAAAAATATGTTTGGATATACATAGCCAAATCAAATTTCCATATATACTGCAACATCGCCTGAAAGTAACATAGGCTATATACATTTTTGAATTTCCACTTGGAACTGGAGATATAGCATCGGAATCGGAGGTACCTCCCAAAAATTTAGATTTTATATGCACATATCTATTGATCGGTTAAAGATACAGTCTCCAAATTTGGAATGTGTAACGGAATTTGGAACAAAAATAAGTTTGCTAATTTATATTGTAATCGGTTCAGATTTGGATATAGCTCCCATATATATTTTCGACCGATTTCGTTCATTTGATACCTCAAACACAATATGAATGTTCGAATCCAATGAAATTTGGAATATGTGACGGGATTTGATCCGAAAATAAATTTGTCAAATTATATTGAAATCGGTTCAGATTTGGATATAGCTCCCATATATATTTTCGGCCGATTTCGAGCATTTGATGCACCAAACACGCTATGTATCCCCAATTTCAATGAAATTTGAAACGTGTGATAGATTTTATCTAAAAAAATTTATTTCCCAAATTATATTGAAATCGGTTCAGCTTTGGATATAGCTCCCATATACATTTTCGGCCGATTTCATGTATTTGGTGGACCAAACAAGATATGTATGTCCAAATTTAATGAAATTTAAAATAAGTAACGGAATGGGGAGCAAAATTGAATTTTTCAAATTATATTGAGATAGGTTCAGATTTGGATATAGCTCCCATATATATTTTCGGCCGATTTTAAGCATCTGATGCACCAAACACGCTATGTATCTCTAATTTCAATGAAATTTGGAATCTGTAGCGGAAATTAAAACGAATATACATTTGTCAAATTATAGTAAAATCAGTTCAGATTTGGATATAGCTCTCATATATATTTTCGACCGATTTCATGTATTTTATGCACCATGCACGATATGTATGTTCGATTCCAAAGAAATTTGGAATATGTAACGGGATTTTGATTAGAAAATAAATTAGTCAAATTATATTAAAATCGGTTCAGGTTTGGATATAGCTCCCATAAATATTTTCCGCCGATTTCACATATTTGATGCACAAAACACGATACGTATTTCCGATTCCAATGAAATTCGGCATGAGTGGCTAAATTTAGTACAAAAATAAATTTGACAAATTATATTCAAATACGCTCAGATTTGATTATAGCTCCCATATATATACTCAGCCGATTTCACATATTTGATGCACCCAAAGCGAGAAAGACGAAATCTGGCACCAGAAAAAAAAAAAAAAAAAAAAAATATATATATATATATATATATATATATATATATATATATATATATATATATATATATATATATATATATATATATATATATATATATATAATAATCAAGAGGTAATTATTTTTTCAGTTTGATATGAGGTCTTTAATTAACTTTTGAGAAACTAAAAATAAAAATACAAAAATAATTTTGAACGAAAAATAATATATGGAAAACTAAAATGACCTAAGTTTTGCTTGGTCAAAACTAAAGCAACTTTTTGGTTTTTTATTTTAAAATAATTAATTTTTGGCTAGTAGTCGATAGCATCCATTATTTTTAATAGCATCTGCACACCTACACGAGGCATTGAATCTATAACACGCTCAATTTGATCCTTGGGTATGCTTTTCCAGGCACCCTGAATTCTTTGGAAAATCTTGTGTTTATTTCTTTCCAAAACTAGCTTGATCTTCCTGTCTACGATACTCTAAAGGTTTTCTATGGGGTTTAGGTCATATGATTGTGCCGGTCATGACAAAACACCGATTTTTGACTCCCGCAATCAATCTTCGACAAGTTTTGATGCATGTTTGGGATCATTGCCATGCTGAAACGCCCAAATAAGCCGAATATTTTCCTCAGCGGAAAGGAACAACGTGATGTTCAACACATATTTGTAAACAAACCGATCCATAACTTCCTTTATTTCATGAACAGGCCCAGGTCCATAGAAAGAAAAACAACGTCACACCATTTTAACCCTTCCTCATGCTTCACTGTACCCTTGCAACACTGCGGCTTGAGTCTTTCATTTTTTTGGTCTTCTTACCGTAAAATTTTTCATGTCTGAGCCTTTAATATTAAACGTAGACTCATCCCAGAATAAAACGTTTTTCCATTGAGCTGCATTCCTATAAATAATATCGTTTCCGAAAGGCATCCCAGCTTTCCGATGTTTTCAGATATAAATGGCTTTTTTGATGACTTACGGGCATGCAGACCATCTGCTACTACTCGTCTACGCACTGATTTCGAGCTTATATCCAATGATAGCTCTCTCACCAATTCAGTTTAACTCTTGTTTTTTATTTCTCATACAATTTGTTGATCAGAACGGGATGAAGTTTTCACGGCATTCATCCGTTATAGACTGTTACTACTGATCCAGTTTCAAAAAACCGACTTAGTATACGAGAAATCACAGAAATATTTATTAAATATTTCTCAAAAATCATTTTCTGCGATAGCTTGTTTTCTTAGACACTGATAATTTGCTGTTTTATTCATGTAAAGTATTTGCTTCTAGCCATTTTTTAACTTTTTTGACTAGTACTTAAAAATCAAAAACAAACACACGTTGTTGTAAAAAAAACTTTTCCAAAATGATTTCTGACAAGCGAAATTGTTGAGGTAAGAAAAAACGATAAATACAACAGCTAAAACAACTGAAATTGCAGCGATCATAAGAATGTTCTAAAGAGTAGCTTTTGTTCTAAAGAGTAGCTAATTCCAACATCCGGGAGCAACATCCGGGCAACGTGTAACGGTTTCATTGGCCGGTTTCATTCTACATTTTGATGCTATGTCCGACATTTTTAGCTAACATTCAATAAAATTTAAAAAAAGTAAAAATTATGGCTTTTGAGTTTGTTGCAGTTTTTTTTAACTCACCCTGTATATATGATTAGTCGTTCCTAATTTAGAGTTTGAGGATTTTTATTCTGGTCAGTGATGGGATTCTCGAACTCAATTTTTGAGTTACCGACAAAAATCGGTAGAATTCAAATCCTTATATTTTCGGAATATGTAGTAGACAATTCTAGTTAGTTAGCGGCCAAGATAAATTAGTTAGCGACAAAAATAAAGTAATTGTAACGTCGTTCCCATATTAATATAGCACCCAACTTTAATATAGACTTTTCATTCATGATTTTGTGTGTTAATTTTGCAAAACGCGAAAGATCCATGGTTTCTTTCTCTGATCTCATCCACGGATTCACATTCTGAGCCGATTTATGCATGCTACGTACAGATGACATTTATTGTCGAATTCAGATGAACATTTGCACAGTCTATTTGTTTGGCTCGAGGACAAATTTATAAATAGTTTCCATATGCACTCTCGTCCAATTTCCATTTCACTTTGAACCAATATTACACAATTGCCTATACAAATAATATGATGTGGATTGTCACATGTGAAGGAATTTAGCCCAGAAACTGGTATAAGAAAGAAAGTAGGTTCAGGTAAATAAATATAGCCCCCATAAATATGTTTCTTACGACTTGATATTTAAGATATTTTTCAAGATATAGTTTTCACATATGGCGTACCATGCAATCAATAACGATCATAGTTGATTCGATTAACTTCACATAAATGCCCACTGTTTATTTGTTACAAGTAGTTCCGTTAAAAATATACAGTGCTATAGGGTATCATATAGTCGACTGCGCTCAAATTTCTGTCCTTTCTGTGCAATTTTTTGTTCTTATTAATGACAATCAGCTTGAATACCCCTGCACGACTTTCATCGTGCTATCGCACAAAGGACACAAAAAGCAAAGTTTGTTAATGCATTTAAATTATTCTTGGATCGGTTGTGTTACTGTGTGACGAGTTTGCTCCGAAATTGATACACACATTTAAAATCATTCTGTCAGTATAAAACACATCCTTTCACACTATTCTTAAAAATGACTCATATTCTTTTTCAAACTTTCGAACCTAGCAGTAGTAGCTATGCCCAGTACGAGTGCTGTATTGACATCCGAGTAAAGGGATGTTGGCTTTTAAATATTGTCATTGTTGAAAATCCATCAGACAGTTAACACCATCTCATAAAGCAGGACGTGTGTCACTCCACATATATTGCCGATATATTAATGACGAACTGCAGAAACGAAATAAGATAATTGAATCATTGTTGTTGTGTTAAAAAATAAAACAAAAAAAAATACAAAGCCTAAATTTGAGTGATTATTGAGAAATAACAATGAAAGTTTTATATTTATTGCTTCACTTGGGAGTTTCCATCGGTTTTGGTAAGAAATTCTTAAATTATCATTAATTTTTTTAATTGCAAAGAGTGAAATTTGAATTGAACAAGTGTTGCCCGCCATTTCAATATCACGTTACTGTAAGAAGAGGAACAAAAACAAACAAACAAAATACTTGAATTTGGTAGTGCAAATAGAAACTTTGACTTGTGATTTAAAAGATACAAAAAATAATAATTATTCGACATAAATTCGAAAAGTGGAAGAGACATGTGGAGGCCATTAAAATCTATCGTTTCATTATGCCGTAAGCCATTTTGCCACAAACCCTTTTTGTGCTACGAAAGAACATTAAAAACAGTTAAGTCAAAACATCCAAAATATATTAATGGAAAAAAAATCAAAATCGAAAAAAATTAAAGGATTTGGAGTTACCGACAAATATTGGTAACGTTGAAATACAACATTATATATGAAAAGTCTTAATTAAAGTTGACAGCACCGTTGCTTTGGGTAGCACTTGGCGACTACTTTACTTTTTGTCGTTTCGTTAATTACCGAAATTACAAGCTTTCAAAAAATAAGTTAGAGAATTCCACTATTGATGAAAATGCAATAATATTGAGGTAGGGCTGATTGATAAAATGTGAAAAATAGACTAGCTGGCCCGGACCGCGTTGCTGGCCAGTAGTATTAGGAAAAACGTAAAATGGTAAAGACTGGACAAAATGCATAATGGAACAAGTAAGCAAAGGCTATAGTCGTGAGGGCCGACTATGTAATACCCTACAACACTAAAATATGTTAGAAGCCATATTGGAGGATTTCGCTTTTGAAATTAGGATTTTGACTAGGGACATTTGCCCAATATTTATGCACTCCGTCGGGCTGTTAGTTGTTGTAGTCCATTTTAGAGCTAAATATATTCCAATGGTCATCCAAAATGCTAGAATTCGTCCCTGTCCTTAACTCTCCTCACAGGCGTGTCGATTGGCTTCAATTGTGTGATCGGAAAAACATTTCTGTTTATGGTTAATTTGAACCCCTAAGTATTTTGCAATCATCTCCAAAAGCAAGAAGCCCCTCCGTACCTCCAAATTTAGACTCATCTATATGATTTGCTTGTCTACGATATTTGGCTATATTCGTCAACGAAATCAGCATAAACCAGTAAAGGAAGTCTTAAAGTCGGGCGGGGCCGACTTTATGATACCCTACACCACTTTGCTAATTTAGTAGAGCTCCACATAACAATTAAAAGTTTTTATGGGAAAATTCAATCATACACGCTATGATTATAACTATAATTTAAAATTCAAGGGACTTAATATGCCGAAGCATTTGTATCTTTTAAATTCGGACTTGTATTGCCCATTTGGTGCAAAATTAATTTGAAATCGGATAAAGATATAAATGGGAACCTATATATCCAAATCGGAACCGATCTCGATAAAATTAGGCAAATATAATTCTGAGCTGTATTTGATATATTTCCTTGAATATCGTTGTTACGGAGTGCATATTACGGCTGTGTGTAACAAATACAACAAATCGGATGAACAATATATATGGAAGCTATAGCTATATGTGAACCGGTCTTCACCAAATTTGGCATACTGGCTTCTAGACTAAATTCTGTCGCACGTGCCAAATTCCATCCCATTTGGGCAAATATTAGACGTTTGGTGTACAATAAAAGTAAATCGGACGAAGTTTTATATGGGAGCTATATCCAAATCTGAACCGATCTCGATAAAATTTAGCAAAGGTATTTCTGAGTTACATTTGATATGTCTCCCCAAATATTGTTGTTACAGAATGCATATTACGGCTGCGGAGGACAAAAATAACAAATTGGATGAACAATATATATGGAAGCTACAGCTATATCCGTACCGATTTCGATCAAATTTATTTTCAGGCCTAATTTGGTTGTGTGTGCAAAATTCAATACCATTCGGACTGATATTACGCATTTGGTGCACAATAAAAGGCAAATCGGACGAACATATATATGGGAGCTTTATCTAAATTATTACTGATTGTCTCCAATTTCAATAGGGTTCGTCCTTGGGCCAAGGATGGACAGACGGACGGACGGACTGACATGCATAAATCAACTCAGAAAGCTATTCTATGGAGATCTTCAAAAGTAACTATGGGTCTATCTCGCTTCCTTCTCCATGTTACAAACAAATGCACAAAGACATAATACCCTTACCACTATGTGTTGTAGGGTATAAAAAGCAGAAGTTCGCCTTTTGTGTATTTCGGATGTCGCCTGTTAGTAATGCTGGTATTTTTCACACAGAATTAGTGGTCTATTGTACCCGCTGTCCTAAACTCTAACTTTATGCGAGATTTCGTGTCCTTTGGTTTCTATTTGTTACCTTTATAACGGCTGCAAAATCAGGAACATTTTTAGTTGTTGGTCCATTTCAACCCCTAATATATAGCGGACATCTTTGAAAACAATAGGCCCAGCCCTTCTGAGCCCAACCCTGCCCTTGTGAAAATTTTCGTGAGGATCAGACGATATTTGCAATACTTATATAATACCCCAACCTGTGTTGTAAGGTGAAAAAATATTACAAAATATTATAAGACAAATTGAAAAAATCGCATGCGATAAAGAATATGAAAAATTAAAAAAATGTCACAATATACTACAAAATCTATATTTCAACCCCTAAATATTATGCGATCATCTCCAAAAGAAATAGGGTTCTATTCTGACCCTAGCCCAACCTCCATTCTAAATTTCGTGAAGATCGGGCCATAACTGCGACCTGTAGAGTGATTACAAATTAACATGGACAGACGGACGGACGGACGGACATACATAGCTAGATCGACTCAGCTCGGCGAGATAGGAAGATCCATATATACTTTCATATGTGGGAAACCAATATTTCGTGGTGTTACATAATTTTTGGCCCAATCAAAACTTACAATACCCCCAACACATAGTGTTGTAGGGTATAAAAATAGTTAATGTGAAAAATATATAGGGGCGCTGCTCACAATAGTGAAATCTATATCTATAAAAATCAATAAAATCGTACTCTTGACTATCCCTCCAACCCTAGGTTTCTGTTTGGGTTCAGTCCCTCTGAACCACACATACTTCGTTAAAACTATATGTATAAAATTTAAAAAAAAAAAATATATAGTAACACACCAGTTGAGAACTGCTTTGCCGATTTGACTAAAATTTTCTTTTGGTTGTAGTATCAATTACGAACTTCAAATACCAAATTTGAAATAATGTCGCTAAAATCATCAATAATACCCAATATCGGAGGTACCCTTATATGAGGGTCATACGAAGATGTGGACCTGCAGTGACAATTTTCTGTCATAGGCTGTAACATGGTAGAAAAATTCAGGTAGATGCATCAACGCCTGGGAACATTTATATGTCAAAAATTTTTGAAGTGCTTGGTGAAAAATATGCGACGCAAATCGGAGGTTGTTATGATATGTATTTTTCAACAATTTTTACAAATTTCAATAACTTTTCATTCAACATTTTCAATTCTAAAATTGGTTTGACAGTTCACCGTTATATGGGGGCAAGACGAAGACGTGGACATGCACAGACAGTTTTCTGTCATAGGCTGTAAAATTTTCTTTTGGTTGTAATATCTATTACGAACATCAAATACCAAAACGTGGATCTACATCGCCCTTTTTCAATACCAAGAGTCCCGCAGACATAATATTCATTTGAGTAAATCTTTATTAGCCTACTTCGTTTCGTTCGGAATTAATTTGCAGAGACGGGCATCACTAAATCGATATATAATTGTATGATGATCACGAATATATATACTTTGTGGGGTCTAAAATGTATATTTCGAGGTGTTAAAAACGGCATGACAAACTTAATATACCCTTCATATTATGGTGGAGGGTATAAAAAGATTGAAAATATATATACAAGTGTACCTGCAAAATTTCTTTCGTTCATTGTGAATATTGTGGACCTTAAACAAATGTGTTGAATAGAATACAACAATAAACCACAAAACAAGGAAAACATCAATAAGCGTTAACCATGAAAATCCACAAATTTGTAAATTGACTACAGTTAAAAGTATGGTAAAAGAATATAGGTAGTCGTATCGACTAAGCTGCTGGGACAATGAACTGTCAAACCAATTTTAGAATTTAAAATTTTAAATAAGGAATTATTAAAATTTATAAAAAAAAAGTAAGCAAAGGCTATAGTTGTGCGGGGCCGACCATTTGATACCCTACAACAATACAATATGTTAGAAGTCCCTTTATGTCCAAATCCATTTTGGAAGATTTCGCTTTTGAAATTATGTCACGGAGCACTGACCAGATATTACCCTTAGCATTTCGAACAGGGACATTTGCCCAATATTTACACACTCCGTCGTGCTGCTAGCTGTTGTGGTCCATTTTATAGCTAAATATAATCCAGTGGTTATCCAAAATGCTACAGTTCTTCAATGTCCAATCAATTGTGTGACCAGGGAATTTTTTCTGTATTGGTCCATTTAAACACCCAAATATATATTGAGAACATCTGTGAAAACAATAAGCCTAGCCCTTCTGAGCCTAACCCTACCCTTGTGCAAGTTTTCGTGAGGATCGGACTTTAATTGCTATCTGTATATAATATTCTCAACCTGTATTGTAAGGTGAAAAAATATTACAAAACAAACACTTCAATATTATAAGTCAAATTGAAAAAATCGCATGCGATAAAAAATATAAAGAAACAAGTAAGCAAAGGCGATAGTCGTGCGGGGCCGACCATGTGATATCCTACAACACTACAATTTGTTAGAAACCCCCTTATGTCCAAATCCATTTCGGAAGATTTCGCTTTTGAAATTATGTCACGGAGCACTGCCCAGATATTACCATTAGCAGTTTGAAAAAGGACATTTGCCCAATATTTATGCACTCCGTCGGGCTGTTAGTTGTTGTAGTCCATTTTACAGCTAAATGTAATCCAATGGTCATCCAAAATGCTAGAATTCTCCCCGGTCCTAATCTCTCTTCTCAGGCGTGTCAGTAATGTTGGAATTTTTTCACAGAAAAATAATGGTCCAGCTGTCCTATGGAGCTATGGAGCTGTCCTATGGACCAGCTGTCCTAAGCTTTAACTTCATGCGAAATTTCATGTCATTTGGTTTCTATTTGTGACCTTTATAACGGCTGCAAAATCAGGAAAGTTTTTAGTTTACGCCTCGCCTTTTGGAGCCTAACCCTACCCTTGAGAAAATTTTCGTGAGAATCGGACGATAATTGCAATCTGTATATAATACCCCCAAACTGTGTTGTAAGGTAAATAAATATAACAAAATAAACACTTCAATGTTATAAGTCAAATTGAAAAAATAACATGCGATAAAAAATATGAAAAAATAAAATAATGTCACAAAATACTACAAAATCTATATTAACCTGATTATTGGCATCTTGTTATGCGATTTTTTAGATTTTATACTATTATTCCATGAGGGCAATCTGAGTTGACTAAATTTGTCAAAATCGGTCCAGCTATTCTTGAGATATAAGCATTCTAGCTAACATCCCCTTCCTTTGAATATATACATAGTATATATTTCGCTACATATATCCGATATATTTACTATCAGAATCGTCTATTTGTGATTTCGGGGGGATTAAAAATATTAGCGGGTCAATGGACTTTTTGACTTTTAGGTCAGGTCGCAATTATGAACCGATCCTCACGAAATTGAAAATGGAGGTGGGGTAAGGGTCAGAATAGAACCCTGTTGTTTATGGAGATGATCGCACTATATGAAGGGGTTGAAATGGACCAAAAACAGAAAATTTTCCTGATTTTTCAGTTGCTCTATAGGTCATAATTAGGAACCAATCGACGAAAATTTTCGTGGGGTTAGAGTTTGGGACTGGGCAGAAACCTACCAATTTGAGCGGCCATCGGACAATAATTAGCGGGTAAAATAGACCCTAACTTTTATGTAAGAAAATATGAAAGTTTCCACTAAACCGCGAATATTTTCAATCCCAGCCAAATCGCAACTACATTAAAAGGTCACTTCTGACCATTACAGTGATGCTAATAGCCAAGAAATCGGATATATAGCAAAATAGGTACAATATATATGTAAAAGAATTGATGTTATTTATTCTGCTTATAAATCAGGAACCGCTGGGCCGATTTTCACAATTCACATCAATTCGGAATGGTCTCTTGCCAGAAAAGGATAAAATCTAAGAAAATCGCGGGATAATATACCAAAAAAAAGTTATATATTTGTTTCATTTTTTCCATTTCTGTCATGAATTTTAAAATGTCTAAATTTTTACACCCCCTAACACTACGTTTTGAGGGTATTATATGCATGTCGCAATTATCGTCCGATCCTCACGAAATTTTGCATGGGGGTGGGTCGGAATTGAAGCCTATTGTTATTAGCATGTGCATTTAGACATTTAAATGGCTAAAAAATTAAATGTTTCTAATTTTGTAGTCGTTCTATAGGCCACAAATGAAAACTAATCGACACGGAGTTTCGCATCGGAAGAGAGTTGAGGACAGGAGTTGAGGACAGAGAAGATTCTTTTATGCTAAAAGGGCATTCTGACTGAACGTTTGTACAAAAAATTATGCAAATCGGTCCAGTCGTTCTCAACTGATTCCATTACCAACGAACAACAATTGATTTTTATATATCTATATCTATAAAAGAGGAAAATGTTTGTATGTTTGTTTGTTTGTTTGTAATTTATGGACTTGAAAACCGCTGAATAGATTTTCCTGAAAATTTCCATATATACTGCAACATCGCCTGAAAGTAACATAGGCTATATACATTTTTGAATTTCCACTTGGAACTGGAGATATAGCATCAGAATCGGAGGTACCTCCCAAAAATTTAGATTTTATATGCACATATATATTGATTGGTTGAAGATACAGTCTCCAAATTTGGAATACGTAACGGAATTTGGAACAAAAATAAGTTTGCCAAATTATATTGTAATCGGTTCAGATTTGGATTTAGCTCCCATATATATTTTCGACCGATCAGAAATATTCACATCAAAATTTTATCAGTAGTTTTAACGAATTTTCTTTGCCAAAATGTATAAAATAACACACCAAGTACCAAAACAATGTATCTTGACTGATAGTTGCATGAATGCGCAAGAAAAATTTATTAACATCTATATATATAAAAATAAATTGTTGTTTGTTGGTAACGGAATCAGTTGAAAACGGCTGGAACGGTTTGCATAATTTTTTGTACAAATGTTCGTCATACCCCGAGTTACAAAAGTCAAATTTCAAAATAACAGTAAGAACCAAACTTCGTAAGGACCTTTAAACATTCGCTGTAAAAAACCTGCGAACAAGTTGAAGATTTTTTTTTTCAATTTGTTTATTAGTTACTATGCTTATAACTCAAGAACGTTTTGACGGACTTTCACAATTCATACAACTTCGGAATGGAATCTTGGGAAAAAATTGCGTTAAATATGTCAATAAATGTATAAAAGAAAAAATCCTTTTGGCGTGAAATTTTTTCAATTTAAAAACTATATTGAAGTGCACATTTTTTATTGTTTTGAATTCTGAATGAATAATATCAAAAAAGGATTTATATTCTTTCAGAAATTCTTCCCAAACTTTCGATACCTTAAATCGTTTTTGCAGTTCATGATATTGGTCATAACCCCCGGATAAGGGTACAACCCGATTTCAAGTATATCTCACATTTTACCATATTTTCATACTAATTTCGGCAAATGTTGGTAATTTGGGAAGAGACCATCCTTGCAACAACTGATCACATTTTGTATAACAATCATATGATTTAAGGAACCGGACATTTGTTTAATCGTCTTTGAATTATACTATGATAAAAGATATGAACATTATGGGGTCTCCAACGCGAAATTTCAATGACAAATACTACTTATTACTTTAAAAACAAGTAAAAAATTATGTTCGACCGAGCAGAACTATTATTATCATCCACCTTAGGGTAAAGGAAAAATTTTTGTATAAAAGTATCTGAATTCAAGCGTGTTTCACTTTAAACTTCATACACCAGAAAGACTGTTTGGTTAACTTAGTCAAAGTTAACTTATCTAAAAACCATAAAGTGATCGAGGCCGTTATATGGGGCCATACCAAAACGGGAACCTCTGTTGACAATTTTATACTTCAAGGATTGTCATCTATCAAAACTTCTAAGATATTAAATTTGAAACAATTATGTGCGTAAATGTGACTAGGATTATCAACATACCCAATATCGGTAGGTATCGTTATATGTATGTGTTAGACAAATCCGAGGAGAAATGTGGCAAAAATCATCAAAATACCGGATTTCGAGAGATACCGTTATATGGGGACTATACCAAAACGTGGACCGATAGATCATTTTCAATACCAACCATCCTATACATAATACAAATTGTTCTGCTAAATTTTGATGCTCTACGTCAAATAATGTAGGCTGTATCGTAATTTAAACAAACAGACATACAGACGGACAAATCGACTTAGAATTTTGTGCTTATTATGAATATACATATGTATATTCTATGAGGCCTATGACGAACATTTATGGATGTTACAAATGGAATGAAAAAGTTTATATACCCCCCTTTCCAAGGTGGAGGATATAAAAAGCATTAAAGACTAAAATTACGGGCCGGCAACGCGGACCGGGCCAGCTAGTCTATATCTATAAAAGAGGAAAATGTTTGTATGTTTGTTTGTTTGTTTGTAATTTATGGACTCGAAAACCGCTGAATAGATTTTCCTGAAAATTTCCATATATACTGCAACATCGCCTGAAAGTAACATAGGCGATATACATTTTTGAATTTCTACTTGGAACTGGAGATATGGCATCAGAATCGGAGGTACCTCCCAAAAATTTAGATTTTATCTCCAAATTTGGAATACGTAACGGAATATGAAAAAAAAAAAATAAATTTGCCAAATTATATTGTAATCGGTTCAGATTTGGATATAGCTCCCATATATATATTCGACCGATTTCGTTCATTTGATGCCTATGAATGTTCGATTCCAATGAAATTTGGAATGTGTGACGGGACTTAATCCGAAAATAAATTTGTCAAATTATATTGAAATCGGTTCAGATTTGGATATAGCTCCCATATATATTTTCGGCCGATTTGAAGCATTTGATGCACCAAACACGCTATGTATCCCCAATTTCAATGAAATTTGAAACGTGTGATGGATTTTATCTAAAAAATTGATTTCCCAAATTGGTTCAGATTTGGATATAGCTCCCATATATATTTTCGGCCGATTTCATGTATTTGGTGGACCAAACACGACATGTATTTCCAATTGTAATGAAATTTAAAATAAGTAACGGAATTGGGAGCCAAAATGAATTTGTCAAATTAAATTGAAATCGGTTCAGATTTGGATATAGCTCCCAAATATATTTTCGACCGATTTCATTTATTTGATGCACCAAACACGCTATGTATCTCGAATTTCAATGAAATTTGGAATGTGTAGCGGAAATTAAAACAAATATACATTTGTCAAATTATATTAAAATCGGTTCAGATTTGGATATAGCTCTCATATATATTTTCGACCGATTTCATGTATTTTATGCACCATACACGATATGTTTTTTCGATTCCAAAGAAATTTGGAATATGTATCTTAATGCGTAAATAAACAAATAGCTCGGTCGACCAACGCGAGAACATGACGGGAACAGCTGACTATGAGAAAACTGGAACATGCCAAATTTGTCCGCATATACGAAGGGTTTGTTCTTCGGATTTATTTATTTCATAGCAGATGCCAAGCGTGGAGGAAGCTGCAATCTTTAGAAGTTGAGTGACACACTTCCCTGTAATAATCATATCCTCAATTAATTGGTTGTGTAGTTTTTTACTGTTAGCCTAACCCTTCTACACTCCTTGTATTTGTGCCCTTCTTATGATCCTTTGGGTCAATTTGACCCAACATAGATATTAAACACAAAATCTCACAGTTAAAGAAAGAAATTCGTATATGTTTTTTATACCCTCCACCTTGGAAAGGAGGGTATATTAACTTTGTCATTCCGTTTGTAGCATGTCTAAATATTCGTCGTAGACCCCATAATGTAAATATATTCATAATCAGCATACAATTCTAAGTCGATTTTACGATATCCGCCTGTCTGTCTGTTGAAATCACGATGCAGGCCACATTATTTGACGTAGAGCATCAACATTTAGCAGAATAATTTGTATTGTGTCTAGGATGGTTGGTATTGAAAATGACATATATCGGTCCACGGCGGTTCATAGGTTTGTCTAAAAATTGGTATTTGTTGGTCATGAAGGGTTCAAGCTCCGGTGGCGAAACATTGCAGCTATAACTCCACGTTTTGGTATACCCCCATATAACGGTACCTCCCGACACTCGGCATTTTGATGATTTTTGCCCCATTCTTTCATGGATTTTTCTAAAATGTGGTATTTGTTGCTCATAATGGGTTCTATTTCCGGTGGCGAAACAGTGCATGTATAGGTCCATGTTTTGGAATAGCCCCGATATAACGGTACCTCCCCATATTCGGCATTTTGATGATTTTTGCCATATTTTTTCACAGATTTGCTGAGAATTGGTATTTGTAGGTCAAAATGGGTACTAGTTCGTGTTTCGAAATATTGTATGTATAGGTCCACGCTTTGGTATAGCCCCCATATAACGGTATCTCCCGATATTCGGTGTTTTGATGGTTTTTGTCACATTTTTTCACGGATTTGTCTAAAAATTGGAATTAGTTGGTCATAATATGTTCTAGCTCCGTTGGCGAAACATTGTATGTATAGGTCCACGTTTTTGTACAGCCCTATATAGCGGTAACTCCCGATGTTCCGTATTTTGATGATTTTTGCCACATTTTCCCACGAATAATTCTAAAAATTGGTATTTGTGGTATTTGGTATTGGTTCTAATGTTTCCATTACCCTACGGTGGAGGGTATTAAAAGTTCGACCTGGCCGAACTTAATGTTTTTAGAAAAATCAATGAAAAATGGGGCAAAAATCATCAAAATGCCGAATGTTGGTAGGTACCATTATATGGGGGCTATACCAAAGCGTGGGCCAATACATACAATGCTTCGCCACACGAACTAGGACCCATTATGACCAATTTTCAGATAAATCCGTGAAAAAGTGTGGCAAAAATCATCAAAATACCGATTATCGGGGGGTTACCGTTATATGGGGACTATACCAAAAACGACTATACCATTTTCAATACCAACCATCCATAGAGGCAATACAAATTATTCTGCTAAAATTTTACGCTCTAGGTCACATAATGTGGCCTGTATCTTGATTTCAACAGACAGACGGACATCGTTAAATCGACTTAGAATTTTGTGCTGATTATGAATATATATACATTATGGGGTCTTCGACGAATATTTAGTATTTCCAAGGTGGAGGGTACAATAATAACATTTAATTTTAAATTCTGTCTTTTTTCAAATAGGCAATATTAATTATATTTTTAATAATAATGTCCAAAATTTTAAGATCTTGGATGACAATTTAAGCAAAATTATACTGTGTGCTCTTTGCATATAAAGTTTGCACAGGAATCACATTTAGTGGAATGCTTACTGGAGTTCCTTCCATGTCGACAGAGAAAACAACCCTGTCGTTTATTTAATAAATTACTCGGCAATGTACTATTATGTTTAGAACATTTTGAATCATATGTAAGATCGTTTTGTGTCTGAAAACTTTTAACAATATTTCTTGCTGATGGCCCATGTGGGCCTGCGTTTAAAGTTTTTGTTACAATTCCAGGCAGGATTCATATCAGTCCATATGACATACGAGTTATATGCTGATATATCTACCATATTTGAAAATAACGGCATCGTTTTGTCTGACGCTTACATATGTAATTAGCAACAAGCTGGTCAAGGACATCAACTCCCACTTTCGTTTTGTTGCAATGATGTATTATTTCTATTTTTTTTGTGCATCATCTCTTACATCGTCTGAATGATGAATATATGATGCTATAGTAACATCGTTAGAAAATAAAAAGTCTGAGTGAAATACAAGCTTTTTTCATATACATAATTTTTAATGGCAAAAAACTTTTATTCTTACGGACGGTTCCAACTAATGTAATATTACAACGAAGTAGTTGGATGGCAAGGTTATGTGTGGTAAAAAAGTTGTCACATGTAATTGTGTATCCCTTTGGAAGAGGATCAGATAATCTTAGCACAAGTAAGAAAGGAAATAAAGCAAATGCGATAAGAAATACATACAAAAGACTCACCTTGATTTTTTCGGGCTGTGTATTTCTCGAATCGCAAAGTGCCCAAATTTTTAAGCCATATCTGGCAGGCTTTGACGGAATGTATTGACTAAAATTGCACTGGCCTCTAAATTGTTCATCAACAGTAATATTTTCGTTTGGATTGTAAAAGCATCTTGTAATTCTGTGATTCCCCATTTTTTGGAAAGATTACCATATCATACGCAGACATACCTTTGCGGGATTATCATATTTGCCAACCTTTTGAAAATAGTATTTTGAATAATAAAGTATCCAATACAAACGATTTTACTGAATATTTGACTGGAAAACTTATGGATTGAAGATTCTCCGTGAAACAGACATTTATCTATACATATAAAAATCAATTGTTGTTCGTTGGTAATGGAATCAGTTGAGAACGGCTAAACCGATTTGCATAATTTTTTGTATTAACGTTCGTCATAAACCAATATTAACCACGCATACTTTTACGCCAACTATTTCGATTTATTTAAAATCCTTATAATTGACAAATAATGAAGATTATTAGACGACGTACTGTTGACTTTCCCTCCAATCCTATGTAAAAAATTAGAAAAAGTATAGTAACACATTAGCTGAGAACGGCTGGGCCGATTTGACTCAAAGTTTCTTTTGGCTATTTGTAATTACAGTGAAAACGTTGTCATGAAAGAAATTTTTGAGACGAACGGACGGACGGACATACATAGCTAGATCGACTCAGCTCGGCAAGATAGGAAGATCCATACATACTTTCCTATGTGGGAAACCAATATTTCGAGGTGTAACATAATTTTTGGCCCAATCAAACTTATAATACCCCCAACACATAGTGTTGTATGGTATAAAAAAATAATGTCACAACATACTACAAAATCTATATTAACAACATTATTGGCTTCTTTTTTTGCGATTTTTTTATATTTCATTCTTTTATGCTAAGAGGGCATTCGGAACGAACGTTTGTACAAAAAATTATGCAAATCGGTCCAGTAGTTCTCAACTGATTCCATTACCAACGAACAACAATTGATTTTTTATATATAGATATATGTTTGTTAAAAAAAAGAAAGCAATTTCAAAAAAAAAAAAAAAAAACAAGTAAAAACGCAGTAAGTTCGGCCGGGCCGAACTTTGAATACCCTCCACCATTTGGAACGATTTAGAAAATTTTCAAAAAAAAAAATAAAATCCATTAAAAAATCTTTTAAAATCTTTAAAATATCTAATATTAGAAGGTGCCGATATGTGGGGATATGCGATATTGTGGACCTATAAAGACAAATTTATGTCTGCGTGTAAAGTACTCACAAGGAACTCCTTGTGTGGATTTCCAAAATACCGAATATCGAGAGGTATCGTTATATGGGAGCCATTCGTTATCGATAACCTATATAGAGAATTCTCTGTCGGGGGGTGAAGTGCTCACAAAGAACCCCTTGTGTACAAAGAACCCCTTGTGACCATTCCGTTGAAAAATATGGCTAAAAACATCAAAATACCGAATATAGTGGACCTTTATAGATAATTCTCTGCCGAGGTATAAAGTATCCACAAGGAACTCCTTGTGTGGATTTTCAGACAATTCCGATGAAAAATGTGGGTAAAATCATAAAAATACCGAATATCGGGGGG
Source organism: Musca domestica (assembly GCF_030504385.1). Classification (NCBI taxonomy): domain Eukaryota; kingdom Metazoa; phylum Arthropoda; class Insecta; order Diptera; family Muscidae; genus Musca; species Musca domestica. Next base: position 28,888 of record NW_026712376.1, on the reverse strand, counting down.
TACCGTTATATGGGGGATATACGATATCGTAGACCTGTATAGACAATTCTCTCTCAGGGGGTGAAGTACTCACAAACAACTACTTGTGGAGATTTTAGACAATTCCATCGAAAAGTGTGGCTAACATCATCAAAATACCGAATACCGGGGGTACAGTTATATGGGGGATATACGGAAAAATTCCCACAAGGGACTCCTTTTGTGGAATTTTAGACAATTCCATTGAAAAATGCGGATAAAATCATCAAAATACCAAATATCGGGGGTACCGTTATATGGGCGCTATACGATATGGCGGACCTATATAGATAACTAGCTGAACCCGATGCGCTTCGCTACCCCTTTTGATTTTATATGCATTCAAAATTTTATTTACGAATATATGTTGGTTAAAAAAAAACAAATTTTATAATTAAAAAAAAATTATTGCACTACTTTAATGCGTAAATATACAAAACCATTAGAAAAACAGTAACATGATATACATACACGAAGGGTTTGTCCTTCGGATTTATTTATTTCATAACAAATACCAAGCGTGCAGTAAACTGCAATCTTTTGAAGTTGAGTGGCATTTCTATTGCAATTAATGAATTCGAGATAGCAACATACTTCGCCGTAATAAGCGTATTTCAAATCAATTGTTGTGTTGTTTTTTAGTGTTAGCCTAAGGCGTTGTGGGTCAATGGTTCTTATTAAAATCATATCCCATTACACCAAATTCCGCCACACCTTTCATATTTCATTGAAATTGGTGCGCCAAATACGTGAAATCGGCCGAGAATATATATATGGGAGCTATATCCAAATCTTAACTAATTTCCAATTAATTTGTCACATTTATTACTGTAACCGAATTATTGTAACCACACATATGTTAGCTATACCCAAACCACAACTGATTTCAATAAAATTTGTCAATTTTTTCTGGTGCCAGATTTCGTCTTTCTCGCTTTGGGTGCATCAAATATGTTAAATCGGCTGAGTATATATATGGGAGCTATAATCAAATCTGAGCGTATTTGAATATAATTTGTCAAATTTATTTTTGTACCAAATTTAGCCACTCATGCCGAATTTCATTGGAATCGGAAATACGTATCGTGTTTTGTGCATCAAATATGTGAAATCGGCGGAAAATATATATGGGAGCTATATCCAAATCTGAACCGATTTTAATATAATTTGACTAATTTATTTTCTAATCAAAATCCCGTTACATATTCCAAATTTCTTTGGAATCGAACATACATATCGTGCATGGTGCATAAAATACATGAAATCGGTCGAAAATATATATGAGAGCTATATCCAAATCTGAACTGATTTTACTATAATTTGACAAATGTATATTAGGTTTAATTTCCGCTACAGATTCCAAATTTCATTGAAATTAGAGATACATAGCGTGTTAGGTGCATCAAATACATGAAATCGGTCGAAAATATATATGGGAGCTATATCCAAATCTGAACCGATCTCAATATAATTTGAAAAATTCAATTTTGCTCCCCATTCCGTTACTTATTTTAAATTTCATTAAATTTGGACATACATATCTTGTTTGGTCCACCAAATACATGAAATCGGCCGAAAATGTATATGGGAGCTATATCCAAAGCTGAACCGATTTCAATATAATTTGGGAAATAAATTTTTTTAGATAAAATCTATCACACGTTTCAAATTTCATTTAAATTGGGGATACATAGCGTGTTTGGTGCATCAAATGCTCGAAATCGGCCGAAAATATATATAGGAGCTATATCCAAATCTGAACCGATTTCAATATAATTTGACAAATTTATTTTCGGATCAAATCCCGTCACATATTCCAAGTTTCATTGGAATCGAACATTCATATTGTGTTTGAGGCATCAAATGAACGAAATCGGTCGAAAATATATATGGGAGCTATATCCAAATCTGAACCGATTACAATATAATTTAGCAAACTTATTTTTGTTCCAAATTCCGTTACACATTCCAAATTTGGAGACTGTATCTTTAACCGATCAATAGATATGTGCATTTAAAATCTAAATTTTTGGGAGGTACCTCCGATTCTGATGTTCCAAGTGGAAATTCAAAAATGTATATAGCCTATGTTACTTTCAGGCGATGTTGCAGCATATATGGAAATTTTCAGAAAAATCTATTCAGCAGTTTTCGAGTCCATAAATTACAAACAAACAAACAAACAAACAAACAAACAAACGTACAAACATTTTCCTCTTTTATAGATATAGATTCTCTGCCGAGGTATAGAGTACCCACAAGGAACTCCTTGTGTGGATTTTCAGACTATTCCGATGAAAAAGGTGGGTAAAATCAACCAAATTCCGAATACCGGTGGTACCGTTATATGGGGGATATACGATATCGTGGACCCGTATAGACAATTCTCTCTCAGGGGGTAAAGTAATCACAAGGAACTACTTGTGTGGATTTTAAGACAATTCCATTGAAAAATGTGGCTAGCATCATCAAAATACCGAATATCGGGGGGGGGGGGGGTACATTTATATGGAGGATATACGATATCGTAGACCTATATAGACAATTCTTTTTGAAGGGGTAAAATGTCCACAAGGGACTCCTTTTGTGGAATTTCAGACAATTCCATTGAAAAATGTTGCTAAAATCATCAAAATACCGAATATCGGGGGTGCCGTTATGTGGGGGCTATACGATATCGTGGACCCTCCATACCTTTTTTGGTGGAGGATATAAAAACATTATTGTAATACCTTAATGCGTAAAGTAACAAATAGCTCGGTCTACCAACGCGTGAACATGACAGGAACAGCTGGCTATGAGAAAAACTGGAACATGCCAAATTTGTCCGCATATAGGGTAAGTGTACCAGTAGTCGGCACTTTTAGGCTTTTCAATATTTCAATCTTCCGACATTCTGAGTGAAATCTTTCAATTGCAGAAAAATAAAGTTGTTCAGATTCCATATTTTGTTTAGTTTTCGAAATAATTTAAAACAATGCTGTAATACTAATTCTCAGTTTAATTAACTAATTTCGTTTTTAAATAGTGTTTTATTTAATTATCATTCTAAACCAAATATAGGTAGAAAATCAAGAATAGTATGGATTTTTAATTAAAATAAAATGAGATTAAATAAAAGAGTACCTTTCTTATATTTGGAATTTGTGAAGTGATCTTTTTCTTTAGATAACCAACATTTTTTTAAAATGCCACCGCTATCTAAAACGTCAATTAGCTGATTTAACAAAAAAGGTACTTAATTTAGAAAAGTTGGTCAAAAAGCACAAACAAAAGCAACTGCCGACTCAAAACTATTTTTTTATTTGAGTAGTTTTTGGATTATTTTTTAATACTTTTCTCAAGTTTTGGTGAAATAGGTCAAAATTGATATTTTTCTAGTAATCGGCACCCCCTGCCGACTACTGGCAAATCTCTTTTTTTCTGTTCCTAATGTCGGCATTAAATAACATAAGAGAAAAATGGTTGATTATGTATGTTTTTATACCCTCCACCATACTATGGAGGGTATATTAACTTTGTCATTCCGTTTGTAACTCCTCGAAATACTCATGTCAGACCCAACAAAGTATATATATTCTAAGCCGATTTAGCCATGTCCGTCTGTCTGTCTGTTGTAATCACGCTATCTTTCGAACGAATTGAGATAGAAGGCTAAAATTTTGCACACGTGTTTATTTTTCCAGTAGGCAGGTTAAGTTCGTAAATAGGCCATGTAGGTCCACGTTTTCATATAGCCCCCATATAACGGTACCTCCCGATATTCGGTATTTTGATGATTTTAGCGACATTATTAACCTGAATTGTTTCAACTTTCGTATTTGAAATTCGAAATTTCATTTCCACGTCTTCGTATGGCCCCCATATAACTTTACCTCCCAAAATTCGGTATTTTGATGATTTTAGCGCCATTATTCACCGGAATTGTTTCAAATTACCTATTTAGAGTTCGTGATGGGAACTACAGTCTGTGACAGAAAAATGTCTATGCAGGTCCAGGTCTTCGTATAGGCCCCATATATCAGTACCTCCCTATATTCGGTATTTTGAAGAGTTTAGGTACAATACCCACCGAAATTGTTTGAGATGTGGTATTTGAAGTTCGTAATGGATGCTACAGCCTGTGACAGAAAATTGTCTATGCTGGTCCAGGTCTTCGCACAGCTCCAATTTAACGGCACTCCCTTATATACGATATTTTGATGTTTTTAGCTACATTATTCACCCTTTATTTCAAGTTTCGAATTTGAATTTGGTAATGACTAATGACAAACAATGCCTATGTAGGTTCACGTCGATAGACCCCAATATAACGGCAATATTCGGTATTTTTAAAATTTAACAGAATTTTTTAAGGATTTCATTTTTTTTTTAAATTTCCAAATTCGTTCCAAATGGTGGAGGGTATTCAAAGTTTGGCCCGGCCGAACTTACTGCTTTTAAACTTGTTAAGTTATATAATGATCTTTAGACTGTTATTTACTATTATAAAATATTTCTGATTCCAAAAGTATTAAATTTAATTTACTTAAATCGATTATTAAGTTGATTCCACCACTAATTTTTTTCTTTACAAACAAGCACTATCACACGCGTTGAAAGACACTCACTGACGAAAACCGTTATTCTCTCGAAATAAAAGATAAGAGCTCATTGTTTTTTACAGAAAGTGAGCAAAGAACACTGTTGACGTTTTTTTGCAATTATTTCATTATTTGGTCAATTCCATTTTTACTTATTTAAGTTTAAATTTCAAAACTGCCGACTACTGGGACATGCCGAACTTAGGCGCACTTACCCTACGAAGGGTTTGTTCTTCGGATTTATTAATTTCATAGCAGATGCCAAGCGTGGAGGAATCTGCAATCTTTAGAAGTTGAGTGACATACTTCCCTGTAATAATCGTATCCTCAATTAATTGGTTGTGTAGTTTTTTACTGTTAGCCTAACCCTTCTACACTCCTTGTATTTGTGCCCTTCTTATGATCCTTTGAGTCAATTTGACCCAACATAGATATTAAACACAAAATCTCACAGTTAAAGAAAGAAATTCATTTTATATGTTTTTTATACCCTCCACCTTGTCATTCCGTTTGTAACATGTCTAAATATTCGTCGTGAATTGAAAAATTGACTGTTCTATTATGATATGGAATTTTGTGCAGAATTTTTTTAGAATGCCTTTTGGAATTGAAAATTCTTATTGAAAAAAAAAAACCAAAAAATCGAGACAGTTTGCATATTTTCTATACATGCTGTTAAACGGTTGCCATACACAAATTTTCAATTTTGATTACACATGGAAATAATCCATCCAATGAACTCAACTCAAAATGCAAAATTCATTGGGACTTCAATCAGTTAAATGCCGAATATGTAGAGGCACTGTAATATGCGGACTTTACAAAATAGTGGAGTGAATTGAAAAGAGGGGTTCCCTGATTTATTTGTTTTGGAGTCCATTTTATATAGCATAACAATACACATAGGGCTGCAAATATTTTGCACTATACTCCGCAAAAGTTATGATAAAGTTTTAAATTAAATACAGTCCTAGGGGTTACATGAGGAATCTTTTGTAAAAAATATGTATCAGGTTGGTCTACATTGTGATGTAGCCCCCCTCAAATGATATAGCCCCTTTCACATTCCTCAAATGTTGGTAATTTGAGATTTTAGAAAGAAAAACAAATTCTTTCAAATAATTATAAGTATAGGACCATGCTTGATTATAACTCGTATGTGAAGGTGTCTGGTGATTTTAGCTATTACCAGGGCCTTGGTCACATTTTTCAATTGATTTTGCCCTTATTTGGCATCTAGCTTCAGGTAGAAGACCTCTTTGCGGAAATTTTTCAATGTCAATGTTTCGGAGTAGGGCTCATATAAAAGTACCTCCTGATTTTACCTATTTCGAGGGTTTTGATTATATTTTCGAATCTATTTGACTTAAAATGTGTATTTAGGCTACTTTGGGGGTAGAGAACCATCTTACATGGGACTATTATAAAAAGTTAATGTATACTTTTTATACCCTACAACACTATGTGTTGGGGGAATTATAAGTTTGATTGGGCCAAAAATTATGTAACACCACGAAATATTGATTTCCCACATAGGAAAGTATATATGGATCTTCCTATCTCGCTGAGCTGAGTCGATCTAGCTATGTATGTCCGTCCGTCCGTCTGTCCGTCTGTCCATGTAAATTTGTAATCACTCTGCAGGTCGCAATTATATAAATGGAGGTGGGGCTAGGGTCAGAATAGAACCCTATTTCATTTGGAGATGATCGCATAATATTTAGGCGTTGAAATGGACCAAAAACTGAAAAAATTCCTGATTTTGCAGTTGCTCTACAGGTCGCAATTATAGACCAATTAAAGTTAGCATGGGGCTAGAGCTTAGGGCTGGGCAGAAGCCTTCCAATTTTCATTGTCATCGATGTTGCAGTATATATGGAAATTTTCACGAAAATCTATTCAGCGGTTTTCGAGTCCATAAATTACAAACAAACAAACAAACATACAAACATTTTCCTCTTTTATATATATATATATATATATATATATATATATATATATATATATATATATATATATATATATATATATATATATATATATATATATATATATATATATATATATTATATATATATATATATATATATATATATATATATATACCACCAATTTCAATGAAATATGAAAGGTGTGGCGGAGTTTGGTGTAAAAGTATTTTTTTTAAATTATATTAAATCGAATCAGATTGGGACATGATTTTAATAAGAACCATTGACCCACAACGCCTTAGGCTAACACTAAAAAACAACACAACAATTGATTTGAAATACGCTTATTACGGCGAAGTATGTTGCTATCTCGATTCACTAATTGCAATAGAAAAACCACTCTACTTAAAAAAATTGCAGTTTCCTGCACGCTTGGTATTGTATATAAAATCAAAAGGGGTAGCGAAGCGCACGGGGTTCAGCTAGTATATCTATAAAGAGGAAAATGTTTGTATGTTTGTTTGTTTGTTTGTAATTTATGGACTTGAAAACCGCTGAATAGATTTTCCTGAAAATTTCCATATATACTGCAACATCGCCTGAAAGTAACATAGGCTATATACATTTTTGAATTTCCACTTGGAACTGGAGATATAGCATCAGAATCGGAGGTACTTCCCAAAAATTTAGATTTTATATGCACATATCTATTGATTGGTTGAAGATAAAGTCTCCACATTTGGAATACGTAACGGAATTTGGAACAAAAATAAGTTTGCCAAATTATATTGTAATCGGTTCAGATTTGGATATAGCTCCCATATATATTTTCGACCGATTTCGTTCATTTGATGCCTCAAACACAATATGAATGTTCGATTCCAATGAAATTTGGAATGTGTGACTGGACTTAAGCCGAAAATAAATTTGTCAAATTATATTGAAATCGGTTCAGATTTGGATATAGCTCCCATATATATTTTCGGCCGATTTCAAGCATTTGATGCACCAAACACGCTATGTATCCCCCAATTTCAATGAAATTTGAAACATGTGATGGATTTTATCTAAAAAATTGATTTCCCAAATTATATTGAAATCGGTTCAGATTTGGATATAGATCCCATATGCATTTTCGGCCGATTTCATGTATTTGGTGGACCAAACACGACATGTATTTCCAATTGTAATGAAATTTAAAATAAGTAACGGAATTGGGAGCCAAAATGAATTTGTCAAATTATATTAAATCGGTTCAGATTTGGATATAGCTCTCATATATATTTTCGACCGATTTCATGTATTTTATGCACCATACACGATATGTTTGTTCGATTCCAAAGAAATTTGGAATATGTAACGGGATTTTCATTAGAAAATAAATTAGTCAAATTATATTAAAATCGGTTCAGATTTGGATATAGCTCCCATATATATTTTCCGCCGATTTCACATATTTGATGCACAAAACACGATACGTATTTTCGATTCCAACGAAATTCGGCATGATTGGCTAAATTTGGTACAAAAATAAATTTGATAAATTATATTCAATACGCTCAGATGTGATTATAGCTCCCATATATATATTCTCGGCCGATTTCACATATTTGACGCACCAATTTCAATAAAATATGAAAGGTGTGGCGGAGTTTGGTGTAAAAGTAATTTTTTTAAAATTATATTTAAATCGGATCAGATTGGGATATGATTTTAATAAGAACCATTGACCCACAACGCCTTAGGCTAACACTAAAAAACAACACAACAATTATTTGAAATACGCTTATTACGGCGAAGTATGTTGCTATCTCGAATTCACTAATAGCAATAGAAATGCCACTCTACTTAAAAAAATTGCAGTTTCCTGCACGCTTGGTATTTGCTATGAAATAAATAAATCCAAAGGACAAACCCTTCGTGTATGCATGTCATGTTACTGCTTTTGTAATGAATTTGTTTATTAACGCATTAAATTAGTGCAATATTTTTATACCCTCCACCAAAAAGGTATGGAGGGTATATTAACTTTGTCATTCCGTTTGTAACTCATCGAAATAATCATTTAGACCCAACAAAGTATATATATTCTTGATCAGCGTAAAATTCTAAGACGATTTAGCCCTGTCCGTCCGTCTGTCCGTCTGTCCGTCTGTTGTAATCACGCTACAGTCTAAACGAATTAAGATAGGAAGCTAAAATTTTCCACAGATCTCTCTTTTGTCTGCAGGCAGGTCAAGTTCGAAGATGGGCTATATCGGTCCACGATATCGTATAGCCCCCATATAACGGTACCCCCGATATTCGATATTTTGATGATTTTACCCACATTTTGAACGGAATTGTCTGAAAATCCACACAAGGAGTTCCTTGTGGGTACTTTATACCTCAGCAGAGAATTATCTATATAGGTCCACAATATCATATAGCCCCCATATAACGGTACCCCCCGATATTCGGTATTTTGATGATTTTACCCACATTTTGAACGGAATTGTCTGAAAATCCACACAAGGAGTTCCTTGTGGGTACTTTATACCTCAGCAGAGATTTATCTATATAGGTCCACAATATCGTATAGCCCCCATATAACGGTACCCCCCGATATTCGGTATTTTGATGATTTTAGCCACATTTTTCAACGGAATTGTCTGAAAATCCACACAAGGAGTTCCTTGTGGGTACTTTATACCTCGTCAGAGAATTATCTATATAGGTCCACGATATCGTATAGCCCCCATGTAACGGTACCCCCCGATATTCGGTATTTTGATGATTTTAGCCACATTTTTCAACGGAATTGTCTGAAAATCCACACAAGGAGTTCCTTGTGGGTACTTTATACCTCGGCAGAGAATTATCTATATAGGTTCACAATATCGTATAGCACCCATATAACGGTACCCCCCCGATATTCGGTATTTTGATGATTTTAGCCACATTTTTCAACGGAATTGTCTGAAAATCCACACAAGGAGTTCCTTGTGGGTACTTTATACATCGGCATAGAATTGTCCATATAGGTCCACGATATCGTATAGCCCCCATGTAACGGTACCCCCCGATATTCGGTATTTTGACGATTTTAGCCACATTTTTCAACGGAATTGTCTGAAAATCCACACAAGGAGTTCCTTGTGGGTACTTTATACCTCGGCAGAGAATTGTTTATATAGGTCTACAATATCGTATAGCCCCCATATAACGGTACCCCTCGATGTTCGGTATTTTGATGATTTTACCCACATTTTTGAACGGAATTGTCTGAAAATCCACACAAGGAGTTCCTTGTGGGTACTTTATACCTCGGCAGAGAATTATCTATATAGGTCCACAATATCGTATAGCCCCCATAAAACGGTAAATACCGAATATCGGGATTTTGATGATTTTACCCACACTTTTCAACGGAATTGTCTGAAAATCCACACAAGGAGTTCCTTGTGGGTACTTTATATCTCGGCAGAGAATTATCTATATAGGTCCACAAAATCGTATAGCCCCCATATAACGGTACCCCGACGGTATTCGGTATTTTCATGATTTTAGCCACATTTTTCAAACGGAATTGTCTGAAAATCCACAAAAGGAGTTCCCTGTGGGTACTTTATACCTCGGCAGAGAATTATTTAGATAGGTCCACAATATCGTATAGCCCCCATATAACGGTACCTCCCGATATTGGTATTTTGAAGATTTTACCCACATTTTGAACGGAATTGTCTGAAAATCCACACAAGGAGTTCCTTGTGGGTACTTTATACCTCGGCAGAGAATTATCTATATAGGTCCACAAAATCGTATAGCCCCCATATAACGGTACCCCCACGGTATTCGGTATTTTCATGATTTTAGCCACATTTTTCAAACGAAATTGTCTGAAAATCCACAAAAGGAGTCCCTTATGGGCATTTTACCTCCTCAAAATGAAGTGTCTATGTAGGTCCACGATATCGTATATCCCCCACATAACTGTAACCTCCGATATTCGGTATTTTGATGATGTTAGCCACGCTTTTCGATGGAATTGTCTTAAAATCAACATAAGTAGTTCCTTGTGAGTACTTCACCCCTGAGAGAGAATTGTCTATACAGGTCCACGATATCGTATATCCCCCATATAACGGTACCTCCCGATATTCGGTATTATATGATTTGACCCACATTTTTCATCGGAATTGTCTAAAAATCCACACAAGGAGTTCCTTGTGGGTACTTTATACCTCGGCAGAGAATAATCTATATAGATCCACGATATTGTATAGCCCTCATATAACGGTACCCCCGATATTCGGTATTTTGATGTTTTTAGCCATATGTTTCAACGGAATGGTCACAAGGGGTTGTTTGTACACAAGGGGTTCTTTGTGAGCACTTTACCCATCGACAGAGAATTCTCTATATAGGTTAACGATAACGTATAGCTCCCATATAACGTACCCCGCGATATTCGGTATTTTGATGATTTTAGTCACATTTTCCAATCGTATTGTCTGAAAATCCACACACGAAGTTCCTTGTGAGTACTTTACACGCAGACATAGATTGGTCTTTATAGGTCCACAATATCGTATATCCCCCCATATATCGGCACCTTCCTATATTAGATATTTTAAAGATTTTAAAAGAATTTTTATTGGATTTTATTTTTTTGAAAATTTTCTAATTCGTTCCAAATGGTGGAGGATATCAAAGTTCGGCCCGGCCGAACTTACTGCTTTTTTACTTGTTTTTATTTTAATTTTTAAATTTGTTTTTCTTTATCCAAATATATCGTAAATAAAATTTTGAATGCATATAAAATCAAAAGGAGTAGCGAAGCGCACCGGGTTCAGCTAGTATATATATATATATATATATATATATATATATATATATATATATATATATATATATATATATATATATATATATATATATATATATATATATATATATATATATATATATATATATATATATATATATATATATATATATATATATATATATATATATATATATATATATATATATATATATATATATATATATATATAACCGATATATTTACTATCGGCATCTACGTAACGGTCAGAATTGATCTGTTCGTCTATTTGTGGTTTTGGCGGGATTCAAAATATTCCGTTACGTAGATGCCGATAGCAAATATATCGGTTATATAAGTTAACGACCGGATCATAATGCATTTTTAACAAACAACACAAAGTCTAACCAACCAAACGTGCCAATACTAAATCTGCCGATTTTGCAACATCAAATTGTCGAATGATGTTCCCAGACGAAATATGATCCACACAGACAGCAAGAAGTCCAAATGAAATTTGTATCCTCAGGTGCATGAGTGAGTTGATGGTGGGAAATGCTGATTAAGCAGTTTGGAAGTTTAGGTAGTTGTCATTAAGAATCAAAATTGTAAATTCATTGCAGTCGGTTTTGGAAATTCATAAATAAAGGTTGTGTTAACAACCATAAAAAATATATATTTTTTTAATCTTTTAACATTTAAAAACTTAATTGGCGCCCGAGCAGGGACCCTTAAAAAAGGTCCTTATTCGTAAAAAATAAAACCCTCGGGAAAAGGGTTTTCCGGAAAAAAAATTAATAGATCACGTATCGCGCCCTAGTAACCTCTTCGGAAAATAAGAGGTAAACCGGAGATCTTAAAATAGATCAGCGGCCGTGATGTAGTGTAAGGAACTTAGTGAAAAAAAAATTTAAGTACAATTTTTAAGTGAACAGTAAAAAAATTAAAAAGGCAAAAGTGAACAAAAAAGAATTATAAAAAAATAATAAAAGAAACAGTTTTCTACAAAGTGAATAGTAAAACAAAATTTAAGTGAACAAATAGAAATTATTAAAAAATAAAAGGAACAGTTTTGTACAAAGTGGAAAAAAAAAGAAATTTAAAAAAAAAAACATACAAAAATAAAGGGAAAAGAGAAACGATTTAAACTAACACAAAAAAATATATGATGAAAAAATAAATGAAAACAATAAATTAAAGAAAAAATTCAAGGTAAATCAAAACTTAATTGATAAAAAAATGAAATAATAAATATTCGAGTGTGATTAATAATATAAAAAAGATAAGAAAAATAAACGGAAACAATAAATCAAATTTGAAGAAAAAAATAATAAAGAAACAATTTAAAAAAAAAAAAATAATAATAAGGAAAAAATATAAAGAAAAGAGAACCATATAGTGAACATTTATAAAATAAATAAAAGAAATACAAAAAAAATAAATAACTGTTAATATAAAAAACATAAAGAAAAAAATAAACAAACAACTAACAAAAAAAATCACTGAGAAACAAAAATTATTGAACAATCAACGAGAGGAAAACAACAACATCGGAATCGCTCAGAAATCAACAAATATCCAGCTATGTTCCAGATATTAGCGTAAGATCATAAGAATAAGTTATTATTTTGCTTAAATTAAAAGAAATTGAAAGAATTAAGATTGTACAATTTTTTTTTTTCTTATCACACAAAGTTTTTGTAACACTTAAATATTCATTGTTTTGCTTCCTTATTCCTTAAAACTGATTGTCCTTTTATTACAATGCCTGACGAAACGATCAATAATCTTACGGACAGACTAAATAGAACACTGACAATGACCCAACCAACGTTACAAACAACAGGATCATCAACGGGTTTTACCACATTACAAATGGAACATATATCTCTAATGATAAAAGAAGCTTTGCAGATATCGTCTGATCATTTGGCTGACGAGGGAGTTGATCACCCCATAGGCACAGTCACTGCAAGGTTAGAAGAATTAGATAAGGTTCCCGACATAGTTAGGTCCTTGAGAGAGTTTTCTGGTAGGCCGGGAGAGTTTAACTCTTGGCGAAAGTCCGTAGAAAGAGTTTTGAAGCTCTATGACTCGGTAAAAGGAACTGGAAGATACTACGCAATTCTTCATACAATTCGCACTAAAATCGTAGGTGATACAGATACCGCCTTAGAGTCGTATCGGACACCACTAGATTGGTCACGCATTAAAAAGTGACTTTCAATGCATTATTTGGACAAAAGGGACATTGGAACGCTGGAATACCAGATGATGACATTGTGTCAAGGTAATAGGAGTATAACAGAATTTTATCAAGCCGTTTACCAGCACCTTTCTCTATTACTTGACAAAGTCTCTTCCCTAGACCTGGAAGAAAGTAGCCTTCATGCCATGACAAACACCTACAGGAAAAAGCATTAGATACGTTTGTAAGGGGTTTGAATGGAGATTTGCCGAAATTATTAAGCGCACGCGAACCAACATCCTTGCCACAAGCATTACATATTTGTCTAAAGTTGGACAATATGACATTTAGGAGAAATTATGCCCACGGACAATCCATCAGAAATAATGTACAAAAGGATAAGATCGGTGCGGCGACTTTTACAAATGGGAGAATATTTTATCCCGAACTTGCCTATGTTGGTGGAACACCGTCCTTGAGACCACCTCATCCACCTAGACGTAATATGATCCCAAACTTTAACCGCAACCCAAACAATATTTTGAATTTTAATCCGACTTTAAGTCGCAATCAAAATTTAAACCACAACCCAAACTTTCATCCTAACGTTAATCCAAATCTCAATAGTAATATTAGTTTCAATCACAACCGTAACGTTCCTGAAAACTTTAGAAGGAATTCAGCTTTCACAAATAATCTTCAAAATCGGCGACCAGAGCCCATGGATGTAGATAATTCAATCCAAACCCGCCAGGTCGATTACATGAACAGACTACCTAACAATTTAACAGTAAAAAGACCAGCAACATCTTTTCAAATTCCAGCGAGTAAATTTCAGCGAAATTTCCATATAAATGCTGATTGTATGCCGAAGGAAACCTTATATGATTACTATCGGCCGGAAGATGGTAATATGAACCATCATAACCAGAACGTGGATTTTGAATATGATGCTGATTACTTTCATCAAATTCCTGAGGAAGTAACAACGCTCGAAAAGAAGGAAGAAGAAACTGATGATGTTCAGCTTGCTGTTAATTTTTTAGATTAAACTGTTCCTCATTACCATATTTCGAAGCAAAAATGGGGAACGATAAAAAATTAAAAATATTACTAGACACTGGCAGCAAAAAAAATTACATTAACCCAAAATTTATAAAAAGTCCAAAACAAAACGAAAGAAATTTTAAAGCAAAGTCCATTAAGGGTGACATCGAAATAACACAGCAAAAATTTATAAAATTGTTTGATGATACTCCCATAAAATTTTTTCTTCTACCAGAATTAGAAACATTTGATGCAATATTAGGAAACGATAGCTTAAAAGAATTCTCAGCTGTGATTCATACAGCCGAGGATTATTTCACCATTAAGGGAGGTAGAAAAGTCCCAATTAAACAGTTAATTTCTAAGAACGTAAATAAAAGTAATGTTATAGCTGATGCACTTTCTAGTCCCCCTGGAACGAATATTAACTCTTTAACGGGAACAGTGCATAGTAGCGACAGCTCACCAGAAAAACTTATTCCTAGTGTTGAAGTGCCAATAAATGCATTTAAAAATCAAATTTTTCTTGAAATAAACGACACCCCAAATTACAATTTTCAAATAATTTTTCCAGGATATCATAGACATTCGATATCGGAACCAGAATATGACACTGAAAGACTTATTTCAATTTTAAAAAGATACCTTAACCCATCGGTCATTAATTGCATTAAAACTCCAGAGTTTATTATGGGAAAAATTCAAGAAATTTATCCACATCATTTTGTAAATTTTAAAATTCGTTTTACTCAACTTTTTGTAGAAGATGTTTTGTCGGAATCTGATCAAGAAACGATTATAATAGAAACTCATAACCGTGCGCATAGAAATGCTGTAGAAAATAAAATGCAAATATTGGAAAAAGCATATTTTCCCAGTATGTTTTCTAAAATTAAAAGAATATTAAAATTGTGCTCCACATGCAAAAGAAATAAATACGACAGGCATCCAAGTCAACCAAAACTGAATGCCACACCAATACCAAACTACCCAGGTCAGGTTATTCATATTGATATTTTCTCAACAGATAGAAAATTAGTTTTGACGGCCATAGATAAGTTCTCGAAATACGCTCAAACCAAGATTCTCCAAGGAAAATCAATAGAGGATATTAGGAGACCTTTGAGAGATATTCTGTTTTTCTATGGAGTTCCCAAAACGGTTGTCATGGACAACGAAAAATCATTGAATTCTGCAACCATACTTTTTATGATGAAAGATGAATTGGGAATAGAGGTGTTTACAACTCCACCATACAAAAGTGAAGCCAATGGCCAAATCGAAAGATTTCACTCAACATTGGCCGAAATTTTGAGATGTCTCAAGGAGAAAGTTATTTGTAGGAATTTTGAGGAGCTTTTGGAACGATCCGTAAACGAATATAACCACTCAATACATTCTACAATCGGTAAGAAACCAGTAGATATGTTTTTCGGGAGGACTGTGGATTTTTTCCCAGGAAGCTATGAAAGAACGAGGGAAAATAATATAAAGATGCTGAAAAGGAAACAGGAAAAGGATTTAAACTATCACAACAACGATCAAGACGAAATCAAACAATACATACCCGGACAGGAGATTTTTGTCAGATTTAACAAAAGACTTGGAACAAAATTATCCGAAAAATTCAAACGAGAGCTAGTAAAGGAAAACAGACATTCAACTGTAGTGACCGAAAGTGGGAGGGTCGTTCATAAGAAACATATTAAGAACTAAGTTTTATTACATTTATTTACAGATTTTTTTAGGAAATAAAATAAATAATGTCCTTGTTAACAATAACAATCAAATTGTAATTAACCAATTAACAATAGAGAAAGTAAACCAAATTTCAAAAATAATATTTCTAATTATTAGAGAGTCAAGATATGGAAGAAAAATTGTTAGATTTTAAGTATAAGTTGGAAATTATTAAAGAAGAACTGTCTAATATAGAATATGCCATTCATCGGGCCAAATCAAACATTGTAAATTCATTCATTTTTTCTAATACAGAGGTAAACATTTTAAGAGATATTTTTTATAATGATAACATACCATTTGCTAATATGGATGAGCTATTAAATTTTTCAAAAGTTAAAGTCGCTTCAAATAATAATGAAATAATTTATATTGTTAGTATTCCTACAACTAATAATGAAAATTGTGACAATTTGCTAATTAAACCCGTAAGAAAAAATAATAAAATAATTAAGACAATATTTAAAAATATTTTAAGTTGTAATGACAAGATGTTTGGTATTAAGAATGACTGCAAGAATTATAATAAGATAAGTATTTGCGAAATTGATAATATCCTAGACATAAGTAAATCTGAATGTATTCCAAATCTGCTAAAGAGTAAACCATCCCGCTGCACAACAACCAACGATGAACATGTGGCACTTGTCGAAGAAATTGACGACAGCATGATATTACTGAACGAGAACAAAGGCCAAATAAAAATCGACAATTCAACAATAAATATAGATGGCACTTTCATAATCCATCACCTAAATTCTACAGTTCGAGTTGGAAACCAAACATGTCTAACAAATCAGGTCTCTCTTACCAAACCTCTGCCTGCCCTATTGCAGCCAAGTAGTTCCAGTATTCAGGAACAAGTGATAACTTTGGAAAGAATGGAAGCAGTAAATGTTAACAATACCCACATAACCGATAGACTAAAAATCGAAAATAAAATAAACCTTTCCATCAACATTGGATTGCTAATAACCTTTATAATTTTGGCTACCATCATCTACTTAACAAAAAGAAGGAACAGAAATGAGACTCCCAAAAATGAAAATAATTCACCCAAAAGTAAACCATAGTCCTCCAATGCAGAGCAGGAAATAGAAATTTTGGAAAATGCTCAACTAAGCACCCATTCAAAATCAAACCTATCATTAGCATTAAGAGGTCCTAACAGTAAGAAGATTCACGACCTTCCATTCTTCTAATATGTGACTTATCATGCGAGGACGCATGAACTTAGAGGGGGAGGAGTTAACGACCGGAACATAATGCATTTTTAACAAACAACACAAAGTCAAACCAACCAAACGTGCCAATGCAAAATCTGCCGATTTAGCAACATCAAATTGTCGAATGATGTTCCCAGACGAAATATGATCCACACAGACAGCAAGAAGTCCAAATGAAATTTGTATCCTCAGGTGCATGAGTGAGCTGATGGTGGGAAATGCAGATTAAGCAGTTTGGAAGTTTAGGTAGTTGTCATTAAGAATCAAAATTGTAAATTCATTGCAGTCGGTTTTGGAAATTCATAAATAAAGGTTGTGTTAACAACCATAAAAAAATATTTTTTTTTTAATCTTTAAACATTTAAAAACTAATTTATATAGCGAATATATATATATATATCTATATATATATATATATATATATATATATATATATATATATATATATATATATATATATATATATATATTTCGCTATATAAATTAAGTTTTATATATATGTGTGTGTGTATATGATATGATGTTAGTTAGAATGCTTGTATCTCACGAATGGCTGGGCCGATTTTAACAAATTTTGTCAATTCAGAATGCACTCTTGACATCAAAATATAAAACCTAAAAAAATCGCAGAAAATATGCCAATAGTGATGTTAATAAAGATTTTATAGTATTATGTGACATTTTTTTATTTTTTTTCATATTTTTTATCGCATGCGATATTTTAAATTTGACTTATAATATTGAAGTGTTTATTTTGTAATATTTTTTCACTTTACAACACAGGTTGGGGATATTATAAAAGTATTGCAAATATCGTCCGATCCTCACGAAAATTTTCACAAGGGTAGGTTTGGGCTCAGAAGGGCTAGGTCTATTGTTTTCAAAGATGTCCGCAATATATTAGGGGTTGAAATAGACCAACAACTAAAAAATTTCCTGATTTTGCAGCCGTTATAAAGGTCACAAATAGAAACCAAGGGTCACGAAATCTCGCATAAAGTTAGAGTTTAGGACAGCAGGTAGAACGGACCACTAATTTTGTGTGAAAAATACCAGCATTACTTACAGGCGATATCCGAAATACACAAAAGGCGAACTTCCGGTTTTTAATGCTTATTTCGTTGACGAATATAGCTAAATATCGTAGGAAAGCAAGTCATATAGATGAGTCTAAATTTGGAGATATAGAGGGGCTTCTTCCTTTGGGAGATGATTGCAAAATATTTAGGGGTCCAAATTAACAAAAAATAGAAATGTTTTTCCGATCACACAATTGAAGCCAATCGACACGCCTGTGTAGAGAGTTAAGGACAGGGAAGAATTCTAGCATTTTGGGTGACCATTTGATTATATTTAGCTGTAAAATGGACCACAACAACTAACAGCCCGACGGAGTGCATAAATATTGGGCAAATGTCCCTACTCAAAATCCTAATTTCAAAAGCGAAATCTTCCAATATAGATTTGGACATAAGCGGGCTTCTAACATATTGTAGTGTTGTAGGGTATAACATAGTCGGCCCCGCACGACTATAGCCTTTGCTTACTTGTTAATATATATGCAAAACTAAAACCTCACACTGAAAAATAGGATCAGGTTTTTTGAGAGACGTATTTATATCTATTTAATCAAGTCATCATATATACTAAAAATTGTGCCACTTATGTGAGCCAGATCTGTGAATTATTATGCTTTAACCAGTAAATAAAGTCCTAAAATCGGGCGGGGCCGACTTTTTGATACCCTACACCACTTTGCTAATTAGTAGTAGGTAATTAATGGTAGAGCTCCACATAACAATTAAAAGTTTTTATGGGAAAATTCAATCATACACGCTATGATTATAATTATAATTTAAAGTTCAAAGGACTAAATATGCCGAAGCATTTGTATCTTTTAAATTCGGGCTTGTATTGCCCATTTAATGCAAAATTAATTTGAAATCTGACAAAGATATATATGGGAGCTATATCCAAATCTGAACCGATCTCGGTAAAATTTGGAAAATATATTTCTGAGCTGCATTTGATATATTTCCCCAAATATTGTTTTTACAGAGTGCATATTACGGCTGCGGAGGACAAAAGTAACAAATCGGATGAACAATATATATGGGAGCTTTAGCTATATCTGAATCGATCTACACCAAATTTAGCATACTAGCTTCTAGACTTAATTCGGTCGTAAGTGCCAAATTTCATCCCATTTGGACAAATATTAGACGTTTGGTGCACAATAAAATGTAAATCGGACGAAGTTGTATATGGTAGATATATCCAAATCTGAACCGATCTCAATAAAATTTAGAATCCTAAGAATAATATAAAAACCTGTGCAAAGTTTGAAAGATACATATTAAATTTGTTGACCACTAATGACCCCAATTTTGCTCTATACTCCGCAAAAGTAACGATAGAGTTTTAAATCTGACACAGTCCTACGTGTTACATGAAGAATCATTTGTTGTACAAAATATGTATCAGGTCGGTCTACATTGTGATATAGCCCCCCTCAAATGATAGAGCTCCTTTCAAATTCATCAAATGTTGGTAATTTGAGAATTTAGAAAGTACAACACATTCTTTCAAATAATTATAAGTATGGGACCATGCTTTGGTATAATCCTTATATGAAGGTATCCGCTGATTTCAGTTATTTTCAGGATCTGGGTAGCATTTTTCAATTGATTTTACACATGAAAAATTGTGCCACTTATGTGAGCCAGATCTATGAATTATAATACTTTAAAAAGTATGCATTAAAGACTATATATAACAGAAAGTTGTGTTAGTTACTACGCTTATAACTTAAGAACCACTGGACTGATTTGAACGATTCATACAAATTCGGAATTGTCTCCTGGCCGAAAAGGTTAATATCCAAAAAAAAAAAAATCGCGTTAAAATATGATGTATTAACATTTTTATTTTGACTTTTGAAATGTACAATAGTAATGTTTTATTTTGCATGATTTTTTTCCATTTTGACTTACTTTTTTCATGTACATTTGTAGTGTTTTAAAAGGTTTTATGTATTTATGTAATTTTATGTATTTATGTATTTTTTTATTATAAAAAATTGCACTACTTTAATGCGTAAATAAACAAAACCATTTGAAAAGCAGTATCATGACATGCATGCACGAAGGGTTTGTCCTTCGGATTTATTTATTTCATAGCAACTACCAAGCGGGCAGGAAACTGCAATCTTTTGAAGTTGAGTGGCATTTCTATTGCAATTAGTGAATTCGAGATAGCAACATATTTAGCCGTAATAAGCGTATTTCAAATCAATTGTTGTGTTGTTTTTTAGTGTTAGCCTAAGGCGTTGTGGGTCAATGGTTCTTATTACAATCATATCCCAATCTGATACGATTTCAACATAATTTTAAAAAATTTACTTTTACACCAAACCTTTCATATTTCATTGAAATTGGTGCGTCAAATATGTGAAATCGGTCGAGAATATGTATATAGGTGCTATATCCAAATCTTAACTAATTTCCAATTAAATTTTCACATTCATTATTGTAACCAAGTTCCGCCACACATTCTGAATTTCATTGGAATCGGTCATATATATCGTGTTTGGTGCATTACATGTATGAAATCGGCGGAAATAGCTATGTCCAAACCTCAACTTATTTCAATTTAATTTGGCAATTTTTTTCTGGTGCCAGACTTCGTCTCTCTCGCTTTGGGTGCATCAAATATGTGAAATCGGCTGAGTATATATATGGGCGCCATAATCAAATCAGAGCGATTTTAAATATAATATGTCAAATGTATTTTTGTACCAAATTTAGTCACTCATGCCAAATTTCATTGGAATCTGAAATACGTATCGTGTTTTGTGCATCATATATGTGAAATCGGCGGAAAATATATATGGGAGCTATATCCAAATCTGTACCGATTTTAATATAATTTGACCAATTTATTTTCTAATCAAAATCCCGTTACATATTCCAAACTTCTTTGGAATCGAACATACATATCATGTATGGTGCACAAAATACATGAAATCGGTCGAAAATATATATGAGAGCTATATCCAAATCTGAACCAATTTTAATATAATTTGGCAAATGTATATTTGTTTTAATTTCCGCTACACATTCCAAATTTCATTGAAATTAGAGATACATAGCGTGTTTGGTGCATCAAATACATGAAATCGGTCGAAAATATATATGGGAGCTATGCCCAAATCTGAACCGATTACAACATAATTTTTTGCTCCAATTCCGTTACTTATTTTAAATTTCATTAAAATTGGACATACATATCGTGTTTGGTGCACCAAATACATGAAATCGGCCGAAAATGTATATGGGAGCTATATCCAAATCAATCAAAATCAAATTTTTAGATAAAATCCATCACACGTTTCAAATTTCATTGAAATTGGGGATACATAGCGTGTTTGGTGCATCAAATAAATGAAATCGGTTCGAAAATATATTTGGGAGCTATATCCAAATCTGAACCGATTTCAATTTAATTTGACAAATTCATTTTGGCTCCCAATTCCGTTACTTATTTTAAATTTCATTACAATTGGAAATACATGTCGTGTATGGTCCACCAAATACATGAAATCGGCCGAAAATATATATGGGAGCTATATCCAAATCTGAACCGATTTTAATATAATTTGGGAAATCAATTTTTTAGATAAAATCCATCACACGTTTCAAATTTCATTGAAATTGGGGATACATAGCGTGTTTGGTGTATCAAATGCTTGAAATCGGCCGAAAATATATATGGGAGCTATATCCAAATCTAAACCGATTTCAAATTTGTCAAATTTTTTTAAGGATCAAATTCCGTCACATATTCCAAATTTCATTGGAATCGAACATTCACATCGTGTTTGTGGCATCAAGTGAACGAAATCGGTCGCAAATATGTATGGGAGCTATATCCAAATCTGAACCGATATCAATTTAAGTTGGCAAATTTATTTTTGTTCCAAATTCCGTTATGCATTCCAAATTTGGAGACTGTATCTGTAATCGATCAATAAATTTTTGAGACGTACCTCCGATTCTGATGCTATATCTCCAGTTTCAAGTGGAATTTCAAAA
This sequence comes from Musca domestica, assembly GCF_030504385.1. Lineage (NCBI taxonomy): Eukaryota > Metazoa > Arthropoda > Insecta > Diptera > Muscidae > Musca > Musca domestica. The sequence continues at coordinate 6,255 of NW_026712376.1, read as the reverse complement.
ATGTATATAGCCTCTATTACTTTCAGGCGATGTTGCAGTATACATGTAAATTTTCAGGAAAATCTGTTCAGCGGTTTTCAAGTCCATAAATTACACACAAACAAGCAAATATACAAACATTTTCCTCTTTTATAGATATAAATTTATTATTCATCGGTCAAATTTACTAATTCAAATTTCACCATCTTCGTGACAACCGATTAATCTGAAATTTTATATACACTTTGGATTTTGGTGACAATACAATAATGTTTATTCATTATCATTACAAATCCAAGATGGCGGCCGCTACAAAATGGCGGATAACGTAGGTTTCATCATTCCCATCAATATGGGTATCAAATGAAAGGGCTCAAAAAGCAGAATACAATATAATATAAACAAGTAAAAAAGCAGTAAGTTCGGCCGGGCCGAACTTTGAGTACCCTCCACCATTTGGAACGAATTAGAAAATTTTTGAAAAACAAACAAAATCCATTAATTTTTTTTAAAATCTTAACAATATCTAATATAGGAAGGTGCCGATATATGGGGGTATATATGATATTGTGGACCTATTAAGACAAATCTATGTCTGTGTGTAAAGTACTCACAAGGAACTCCTTGTGTGGATTTTCGGATAATTCCATTGGAAAAAGTGGCTAAAATCATCCAACTACTGAATATAGGGGGTACCGTTATATGGGGGATATACGATATTGCGGACCTATATAGACAATTCCCTTTCAGGGGGTAAAGTGCTCACAAAAAAACCCTTGTATGGATTTTCAGACATTACGATTTGAAAATGTGGCTAAAATCATCAAAATACCGAATACCGGGGGGTACCGTTATATGGGGGCTATACGATATCGTGGACCTATATAGATAATTCTCTGCCGAGGTATAAAGTACCCACAAGGAACTCCTTGTGTGGATTTTCAGACAATTCCGTTGAAAAATGTGGGTAAAGCTATCAAAATACCGAATATCGGAGGTACCGTTATGTGGGGGATATACGATATCGTGAACCTATATAGACAATTCTCTCAGGGGGTAAAGTACTCGCAAGGAACTACTTGTGTGAATTTTCAGACAATTCCATTAAAAAATGTGGCTAACATCTTCAAAATACCGGATATCGGGGGATACCTTTATATGGGGGCTATACGATATCGTGGACCGATATAGCCCATCTTCGAACTTGACCTGCCTGCAGACAAAAGAGAGATCTGTGCGAAATTTAGCTTCCTATCTTAATTCGTTTAGACTGTAGCGTGATTACAACAGGCGGACAGACGGAGGACGGACAGGGCTAAATCATCTTAGAATTTTGCGCTGATCAAGAATATATATACTTTGTTGGGTCTAAAATGATTATTTCGATGATTTACAAACGGAATGACGCACTTAATATACCCTCCATACTTTGTATGGTGGAGGGTATAAAAATTGAAATCCAAGATGGCGGCCGCTACCAAATTGGCGGATAAAGTAGGTTTTATCAATTCCACCAATATGGGTATCAAATAAAAGGGCATGACAATAAGAATACATTATACTATATAAGTTCAATATTTAAGATGGCGTAGCCACTAAATGGCGTATAATAATAAGCTTTAAATTAAGAAATTGCATCTGTAATTCTGGTAATTCCAGCCTGATTCCACCCCTCAAGTCAAGATTTTGTATCGTGTTAAGGATTGTGTGGCGTTAGGGTGGCTAAAATTGTCAACCGTTTAAATGACCATTACTCGTGGGAACAAAATGGTACAAAAATATAAAATATGAATTAACAAGTAAGCAAAGGCTATAGTCGTGCGGGGCCGACCATGTGATACCCTACAACACTACAACGTGTTAGAGGCCCTATTATGTCCAAATTTATTTTGGAAGATTTCGCTTTTGAAATTATGTCATTTTGACCAGTGACATTTGCCCTATATTTATGAACTCCGTTGTGCTCTTTGTTGCTGTGGTCCATTTTACAGCTAAATATAATCCAATGGTCATCCAAAATGCGAGACTTCTTCCCTACGATATTTGGCTAATCAGCATAAAAAGCCAGAAGTTCGCCTTTTTGTGTATTTTTTTTTTTGTGTATCGCCTGTAAGTAATGTTGGTATTTTTCACACAAGAGTAGTGGTTCATTCTACCCACTATTCTAAACTCTAACTACGAGATTTCGTGTCCCTTGGTTTCTAGTTATGACCTTTATAAGTGAGGACATCTTTGAAAACAATAGGTCTAGCCCTTCTGATCCTAACCCTACCCTTGTGGAAATTTTCGTGAGGATCGGACGATAATTGTAATCTGTATATAATAACCCCAACCTGTGTTGTAAGGTAAAAAAATATTACAAAATATACACTTCAATATTATGAGTCAAATTGAAAAATCGCATGCGATAAAAAATATGAAAAAATAAAAAAATGTCACAAAAATATATTAACATCATTATTGGCATTTTTTATGCGATATTTTTACATTTTATCTTTTTATGCCAAGAAGGAATTCTGAATTGACAAAATTTGTCAAAATCGATCCAGCCATCACCCACTAAATATTACCCGATGACCATCAAAATCGAAAAGTCCTAAGCTCTAGCCACATGCTAACTTCCGTTTCGATCGGACTATAATTGCAACCTCTAGAGCAACTGCAAAATCAGAAATTTTTTTCAGTTTTTGGTTCATTTCAACCCCTAAATATTATGCGATCATCTCCAAAAGAAATAGGGTTCTATTCTGACCTTAACCCTACCTCCATTTTTTTTTTAATTTCGTGAGGAGCGGGCCATAATTGCGACCTGTAGAGCGATTACAAATTAACATGGACAGACGGACAGATGGACGGATGGACATACATAGCCAGATCGACTCAGCTCGGCGAGATAGGAAGATCCATATATACTATCCTATGTGGGAAATCAATATTTCGTGGTGTTACATAATTTTTGGCCCAATCAAACATATAATACCCCCAACACAAATGTTGTAGGGTATAAAAAGAATGCGGAATAAAAACTAAAAACTAGAAAATAAAAAATTGGTAAAAAACTTTTTAAGTTAAAAGATTTTATGTTAAACATACATTGCAATGTTTAAGATAAATGTACTGAAAACCCAAAAAATAATAAAACAAGTTAAAAAATAGTAAGTTCGGCCGGGCCAAACTTAGAATACCCTCCACCATTTGGAATGAATTTGGAAATTTTCAAAAAATAAAATCCTTAAAAAATTCTGTTTAGATTTTAAAAATACCATATATAGCCGTTATATTGGGGTCCATACGACATGGACCTACAAAGGCATTGTTTGTCATAAGCCATCACCATATTCAAATTCGATAACTTGAAATATACGGTGAATAATGTAGCTAAAATCATCAAAATATCGTATATAGGGAGGTACCGTTATATCGGAGCTGTGTGAAGACCTGGACCAGCCGGACAATTTTCTTTCAGAGGCTGTAGCATCCATTACGAGGTTTAAATACGACATCTCAAACAATATCGGTGGGTATTGTACCTAAATTCGTCAAAATACCGAATATAGGGAGGCACTGATATATGGGGCCTATACGAAGACGGGACCTGCACAGACAATTTTCTGTCTTAGGCTGTAATATCCATTACGAACTTCAAATACCAAATTTGAAGCAATTCCAGTGAATAATGTCGCTAAAATCATCAAAATACCGAATATCGGGAGGTACCGTTATATGGGGGATAGACGAAGACGTGGACCTGCACAGACAATTTTCTGTCTTAGGCTGTAGTATCTATTACGAACTTCAAATACCAAATTTGAAACAATTCCGGTGAATAATGTCGCTAAAAGGAGGTACCTTTATATGGGGGCTATATGAAAACGTGGACCTATTGCCCATTTACGAACTTAACCTGCCTACTGGAAAAATAAATATGTGTGCTAAATTTTAGCCTTCTATCTCAATTCGTTCGAAAGATAGCGTGATTACAACAGATAGACGGACAGACAGACGTACATCGCTAAATCGACTTAGAATTTTACGCTGATCAAGAATATATATACTTTGTTGGGTCTGACATGAGTATTTCCAGGAGTTACAAACAGAATGACAAAGTTAATATACCCTCTATAGTATGTTGGAGGGTATAAAAATAGATACAGTCGTGAGAATTATAAACATATGCATAGACTTGACTAAAATAAAACCGTGGGGCACGTCAATTCTCTACAATATGCATATAAAATTGAAGTGCCCCTTGGTTTTAGCTTAGTCAAGTCTATGCATATGTTTATAATTCCCACGACTGTATCTATTTTTTGTTATTTTTTGGTTTTTAGTACATTTATCTTAAACATTGCAAAGTATGTTTAACATAAAACCTTTTAACTTAAAAAAGTTTTTACCTATTTTTTACTTTCTAGTTTTTAGTTTTTATTCCGCATTCTTTTTAATTCATCTATATCTATAAAAGAGGAAAATGTTTGTATGTTTGTTTTGTTTGTAATTTATGGACTCGAAAACCGCTGAATAAATTTTCCTGAAAATTTCCATATATACTGCAACATCGCCTGAAAGTAACATAGGCTATATACATTTTTGAATTTCCACTTGGAACTGGAGATATAGCATCAGAATCGGAGGTACCTCCCAAAAATTTAGATTTTATATGCACATATCTATTGATTGGTTGAAGATACAAGTCTCCAAATTTGGAATACGTAACGGAATTTGGAACAAAAATAAGTTTGCCAAATTATATTGTAATCGGTTCAGATTTAGATATAGCTCCCATATATATTTTCGACCGATTTCGTTCATTTGATGCCTCAGACACAATTTGAATGTTCGATTCCAATGAAATTTGGAATGTGTGACGGGATTTAATCCGAAAATAAATTTGTCAATTTATATTGAAATCGGTTCAGATTTGGATATAGCTCCCATACATATTTTCGGCCGATTTCGAGCATTTGATGCACCAAACACGCTATGTATCCCCAATTTCAATGAAATTTGAAACGTGTGATAGATTTTATCTAAAAAAATTTATTTCCCAAATTATATTGAAATCGGTTCAGATTTGGATGTAGCTCCCATATACATTTTCGGCCGATTTCATGTATTAGGTGGACCAAACAAGATATGTATGTCCAAATTTAATGAAATTTAAAATAAGTAACGGAATGGGGAGCAAAATTGAATTTTTCAAATTATATTGAAATCGGTTCAGATTTGGATATAGCTCCCATATATATTTTCGACCGATTTCATGTATTTGATGCACCAAACACGCTATGTATCTCTAATTTCAATGAAATTTGGAATCTGTAGCGGAAATTAAAACGAATATACATTTGTCAAATTATAGTAAAATCGGTTCAGATTTGGATATAGCTCTCATATATATTTTCGACCGATTTCATGTATTTTATGCACCATGCACGATATGTATGTTCGATTCCAAAGAAATTTGGAATATGTAACGGGATTAGAAATTAGAAAATAAATTAGTCAAATTATATTAAAATCGGTTCAGATTTAGATATAGCTCCCATATATATTTTCCGCCGATTTCACATATTTGATGCACAAAACACGATACGTATTTCCGATTCCAACGAAATTCAGCATGAGTGGCTAAATTTGGTACAAAAATAAATTTGACAAATTATATTCAAATACGCTCAGATTTGATTATAGCTCCCATATATATACTCAGCCGATTTAACATATTTGATGCACCCAAAGCGAGAAAGACGAAATCTGGCACCAGAAAAAATTGTCAAATTTTATTGAAATCAGTTGAGGTTTGGGTATAGCTAACATATGTGTGGTTACAATAATTTGGTCACAATAACAAATGTGACAAATTAATTGGAAATTAGTTAAGATTTGGATATAGCTCCCACATATATATATTCTCGGCCGATTTCACGTATTTGACGCACCAATTTCAATGAAATATGAAAGGTGTGGCGGAATTTGGTGTAAAAGTAATTTTTTTAAAATTATATTTAAATCGGATCAGATTGGGATATGATTTTAATAAGAACCGTTGACCCACAACGCCTTAGGCTAACACTAAAAAACAACACAACAATTGATTTGAAATACGCTTATTACGGCGAAGTATGTTGCTATCTCGAATTCACTAATTGCAATAGAAATGCCACTCCATTTTAAAAGATTGTAGTTTACTGCACGCTTGGTAGTTGCTATGAAATAAATTAATCCGAAGGACAAACCCTTCGTGTATGTATGTCATTTTACTGTTTTCTAATG